>NW_024730579.1:607500-615000 GCF_018991925.1 Homarus americanus
TGGGTCAGTGAAGGTTACCAGGTGGGTCAGGAAGGTTACCAGGTGGGTCAGGATTATGGGTCAGTACCAGGTGGTCAGGAGGTTACCAGGTGGGTTGGTGGAGGTTACCAGGTGGGTCAGGAGGTTACCAGGTTGGTCAGGAGGTTACCAGGTTGGTCAGGGGCTGGGTCAGGAGGTCTACAGGGTCAGGGAGGTTACCAGGTGGTCAGGAGGTTACCAGGTTGGTCAGGAGGTTACCAGGTGGGGAGGTCCAGGTGGGTCATTAAGGCCAGGTGGGTCAGGGAGGTTACCAGGTGGGTCAGGAGGTTACCAGGTGGGTCAGGCCAGGTGGGTCAGGAGGTTACCAGGTGGGTCAGGTAGGTGGGTCAGGTTACCAGGTGGGTCAGGAGGTTACCAGGTGGGTCAGGGGTTACCAGGTGGGTCTAGGAAGGTTACCAGGTGGGTCAGGAGGAGCCACCAGGTGGGTCAGGAGGTTACCAGGTGGGCTAAGATAAGATTACCAGGTGGGTCAGGAAGTTACCAGGTGGGTTATGAAGATTATCAGGTGGGTCAGGGAAGGTTACCAGGTGGGTCAGGAGGTTACCAGGTGGGTCAGGGAGGTTACCAGGTGGGTCAGGAGGTTACCAGGTGGGTCAGGTAGGTTACCAGGTGGGTCAGGAGGTTACCAGGTGGGTCAGGAGGTTAGGTTCCCAGGTGGGTCAGGGAGGTTACCAGGTGGGTCAGGAAGGTTACCAGGTGGGTCATGAAGGTTACCAGGTTGGTCAGGAGGTTACCAGGTGGGTCAGGAACGTTACCAGGTGGGTCATGAAGGTTACCAGGTGGGTCAGGAGGCTACAAGGTGGGTCATGAAGGTTACCAGGTGGGTCAGAAGGTTACCAGGTGGGTCATGAAGGTTACCAGGTGGGTATGAAGGTTACCAGGTGGGTTCTTAAGGCTACCAGGTGGGTTCTGCCAGGTGGTTCTAAGCCACCAGGTGGGTTCTACCATGTGGGTTCTGCCACCAGGTGGGATTCCTAAGGCTGGGTTCTAAGGTTACCAGGTGGGTTCTTAAGCCACCAGGTGGGTTCTTAAGGCTACCAGGTGGGTTCTGCTACCTAGGCTACCAGGTGGGTTCTAAGGCTACCAGGTGGGTTCTAAGGCCACCAGGTGGGTTCTACCAGGTGGGTTCTGTAAGGCTACCAGGTGGGGTTCTTAAGCTGCTACCAGGTGGGTTCTTAAGCCATCAGGTGGGTTCTAAGCTCAGGTGGGTTCTAAGCTACCAGGTGGGGGGTTCTTAAGGCTACCAGTGGGTTCTAAGCTACCAGGTGGGTTCTAAGGCTACCAGGTGGGCTCTACTACCAGGTGGGTTCTAAGGCTACCAGGTGGGTTCTTAAGGCAGGTGGCTACAAGACCAGGTGGGTTCTTAAGGCTACCAGGTGGGTTCTTAAGGCTACCAGGTGGGTCTGGGCCTACACAGGTGGGTTCCACCAGGTGGGTTCTAGGCTTAGCTACCAGGTGGGTTCTTAACCAGGTGGGTTCTAAGGCTACCAGGTGGGTTCTAAGGCTAAGGCTACCCGGTGGGTTCTTAAGGCTACAGGTGGGTTCTTAAGGCTAGGTGGGTTCTAAGGCACCAGGTGGGTTCTTAAGGCTACCAGGTGGTTAAGCTTTAAGCTACCAGGTGAGTTAAGCTTAGGTGGGTTCTTAAGGCCCAGGTGTGTTCTGGTTCTAAGGGGCTGCCAGGTGAGTTGTTCCTGGGCTACCAGGTGGGTTCTTAAGCAACCAGGTGGGTTCTTAGTTTTAAGCTACCAGGTGGGTTCTTAAGGCACCAGGTGGGCTTCTAAGGCCACCAGGTGGGTTCTTAAGGCTACCACCAGGTGAGTTGCTACCAGGTGGGTCTTAAGCCACCAGGTGGGCCTGGGCCACCAGGTGAGTTAAGCCACCAGGTGGGTTAAGGCTACCAGGTGGGTTCTTAAGGGTGGGTTCTACCAGGTGGTTCTAAGCTACCAGGTGGGTTCTACCAGGTGAGTTGCCACCAGGTGGGTTCTGCTACCAGGTGAGTTGCTACCAGGTGGGTTCTAAGGCCCAGGTGGGTTCTTAAGCAGGTGATAGGTGAGTTAAGCTACCAGGTCTTAAGCTACCAGGTGTTCTAGGTGGGTTCTACCCAGGTGGTTAAGCTACCAGGTCTAAGGTAGGTGGTTCTGCTACCAGGTGGTTCTAACTACCAGGTGGGTTCCACCAGGTGGGTTCTAAGCTACCAGGTGGGTTCTAAGGCTACCAGGTGGTTCTGGCACCAGGTGGGTTCTTAAGGCTACCAGGGGTGGGTACTTCTACCAGGTGGTTCTGCCACCAGGTGAGGTTCTGTCTACCAGGTGAGTTCTGTCACCAGGTGGGTTCTAAGGCTACCAGGTGGGTCTAAGCTACCAGGTGGGTTCTTATGGCTACCAGGTGGGTTCTTAAGCCACCAGGTGGGTTCTGGCTACCAGGTGGGTTCTTAAGGCTACCAGGTGGTTCCCAAGGCTACCAGGTGGGTTCTAAGGCTACCAGGTGGGTTCTTATGGCTACCAGTGAGGCCACCAGGTGGGTTCTTAAGGCTACCAGGTGGGTTCTATGGCTACCAGGTGGGTTCTTAAGCCACCAGGTGGTTCTTAAGGCTACCAGGTGGGTTCTTATGGCTACCAGGTGGGTTCTGTACCAGGTGGGTTCTTAAGGCTACCAGGTGGTTCTTAAGGCCACCAGGTGGGTTCCTGGGTATGGGTTCTTAGCCAGGTGGGTTCTTAAGGCTACCAGGTGGGTTCTTAAGGCAGGTGGGTTCTAAGGTGGTTCTAAGCCAGGTGGGTTCTTAAGGCTACCAGGTGGTTCTTAAGGCTACCAGGTGGGTTCTTATGGCTACAGATGTCCTCTCTCTCTCTCTCTCTCTCTCTCTCTCTCTCTCTCTCTCTCTCTCTCTCTCTCTCTCTCTCTCTCTCTCTCTCTCTCTCTCTCTCTCTCTCTCTCTCTCTCTCTCTCTCTCTCTTTCCTTGCACTATAATCTTCATTCTTCAGCTTTACGTTTAACAATTAAGACGCCAAACTATATAATTGTCCTAAGTGGTGCATGTGTAGAACGAGTTATACGAGAGAAAATAGTTCCTTTAATATACAGTGCAGTGTTAGTTGTGCTGGTGCTGTAAAAATAACCCTGACCGCTGTTCTATCACTTCCCCGTCTGACACAGCGAGAGACAGCAGTTGGTAATTTCTGTTGTCTCTTCTTCCTCCTCCCACTATATATTACTTTACTGTCTGTACATGACTGTTATATAATGGTTGGTGTCCCCCCCTAGGGAGTCTTCGTGTCGGTGCTGTACTGTTTCATGAGCAGTGACGTAAGAGAGCTGCTGCGGAAGCGATGGCGGCAACATCGTACGCGGCGCTTCGGCTACGCGGCAGCCAACCATCGCCACAAGAGTACCCGCAGCACCTTCGTCCTGGAGAACTCAGTATCCGTGAGGACCACCCCACGCCTCCCCGACACCCACGACCATCCTGTCACCCATACCCTCAGTAACCACGCCATCCAGACCTCCGTGGTGTGACGTAGTTGATATCAGTATACTGTACAGTCAGGAATTTGTATGTAGACTCATTTGTTTCTGGTTGAACATAGTCAGCCACATACCCGTCTTTCCTGACCTGAATGATAGATCTTAGCAGCACGCGAGGGACTCTGAACGCAGCCACTGACCAACTCTGAGTCACATTTGCTTATTCTAAAAAACCCGCCACTACACCTTAGCGAACACTGGTGACGGGCAGCAGGAGTTTAGAAATCTTCATGTTGGTATCTTAAGTGATCACACGACCGTCTTCTAACACAATCTTGATGGGTAATAGTTTAGAACTTTCGTCTTCGTGATAAGAACCCCATAAACTACAGACAGGAGACATCTGTGGTTTGTCAAGGTTCTTTTAGCTATAAGAGGTGGTGCTACTGTTAGCTGTAAATAATGTAAATCACATCACTGGTACTTGCGCTCTCTTTACCGCCCATCAACACTGTGTTTCAGGCGACTATCACTAATCGCGTTAACATAAAGCAGCAGTCTAATATGTTCTAACTGTCTTTATATATTTTATGATATTTAATTTTTAATGTTCAAAGCTAAAAAAAATTCAAGTAACACTAAGAATAAAAATACTCATTACAGCTCATTTAGACTTTTCTTCTGCACCTAAATTAGTTGTGGATATTAAAAGAAAACTAATCTAGAACGACCGAACAACTTCATTCGACCATTAAGAAACGATGAGACTAAAATGACCAATTACAGTGTCTTCGAGCGTTAAGGAATGACGCTTTCTTACACACATCAAAGGGAACCACGACTAATTTTACCTGTGAAATTCACCTTTATGGTAGAGTGATTTAAAGGTTCTTTCCTTATGTCATGTGTCTTTATTGTACAGATAACTAACATATAAAACAAACATAAATCCTTCCAAGTTAAAATATAAATCACCACCACTCACCATACATACATACATACATACATACATACATACATACATACATACATACATACATACATAAATACATACATACATACATACATACCACCACCACCTACTTCATTATCTTCAAAAGCTACATCAATGGAGTGCAAGAATTCAAGCCACAGTATTGTTTTAGAAGAATATTAACATTTATTTACGAGGAACCAAATGCACCAGAGACTAAATTGAGAGACGGAAGAACCCAGATGTGTATATTTAGTAAACAAGAACACACTTTACTAACTGAGCTGAAGAGAGACTGGTATGTACAGTAAGAAGCTCTATAACTCACAGTCGGCGTACAAGTTCACACTGATTTAACATATACACAGAGACACTACAGGTATACATATAATGATGAGGAAGAATTTTAATTTAACCTATAGAAGAGTCCAAGAAAAAATGTTAGACAACTTGGCGAGGTTCCTCCATATAAGATTAGCCCCAAAGTTAAAAAATAAACATGTCTTATTTAATTTTCGTAAGTCGCGAGGGACAACGTGGCGTGATTTGTCCGTAAGATTTGCTGCGTCTTATTTTTATTGGGGCGCTGAGTTAGTATTGTCGATATTAGTTTTTTTTTTTATTTCCTGAATGAAATCGTTCAGTAGTTTATTATGAACGCCGGATGAATGATCTACAAAGTTTTTGCTGTGACCGAGTCTTTCAAGGCGATATGTGCTGTATGTTCAACCAATTTCCTTTCAACGCCGAAACTGATAAAAAACAACAATATTTTCTCTTTATTTTCTTTCGGATTTTTCGTGTTGTACAAAACCAGATATGTTTTTCTGCTTGATAATGACAGTGTTTACTATAGTCTGGACATTTTGCCGCAGTATGCAATACACGCGCGACTTGAAAATGTCAATAGCAACATCGTTATTCTTCACAAAAAACTGAATAGCTTCCTATTCAGTCATAAAGCAGCCGTCACACGAGGAAGCCATAAGGGAATGAATATACCTGGATGAAGAAATGTTTGAGCAGGCGGAGATCTCTCACGAGACAAAGTACCATTTCCTGATTGGTCAAGGCCGATGTGTGTTTGAGAATTGAAAATAATATCCCGAGAAAATGGCTACAGTGAACTTAAATTCCGTCATTTTTGTAGTAGCATGAACCTGTACAGAAATATACCAGAAACTCATCCAGGTTATAGAAGATTTTTCCATTATTTCTAACAAAGTATTTTTGTAAGTTTCTGTTGTTTTTCAAAAGTGGGTTTATAGTCAAGGTCGTGTAGTGAAACATGTCTGTCTGGCCTTATATAACAAGAAGAGAATCACTTAATACCCCCTATCGATTAAATGTGATTACCTTATGTAAATTTAAACCTTATTTTACGTGATGAAAGGTTAAGTCAGGTTACCAAAGGGTTGATTAGCGTGTGTGTGTGTGTGTGTGTGTGTTGTGTGTGTGGTGTGTGTGTGGTGTGTGTGTGTGTGTGTGTGTGTGTGTGTGTGTGTGTGTGTGTGTGTGTGTGTGTGTGTGTGTGTGTGTGTGTGTGTGTGTGTGTGTGTGTGTGTGTGTGTGTGTGTGTGTGTGTGTGTGTGTGTGTGTGTGTGTGTGTGTGTGTGTGTGTGTGTGTGTGTGTGTGTGTGTGTGTGTGTGTGTGTGTGTGTGTGTGTGTGTGTGTGTGTGTGTGTGTGTGTGTGTGTGTGTGTGTGTGTGTGTGTGTGTGTGTGTGTGTGTGTGTGTGTGTGTGTGTGTGTGTGTGTGTGTGTGTGTGTGTGTGTGTGTGTGTGTGTGTGTGTGTGTGTGTGTGTGTGTGTGTGTGTGTGTGTGTGTGTGTGTGTGTGTGTGTGTGTGTGTGTGTGTGTGTGTGTGTGTGTGTGTGTGTCTGTGTGTGTGTGTGTGTGTGTGTGTGTGTGTGTGTGTGTGTGTGTGTGGTGTGTGTGTGTGTGTGTGTGTGTGTGTGTGTGTGTGTGTGTGTGTGTTTGTGTGTGTGTGTGTGTGTGTGTGTGTGTGTGTGTGTGTGTGTGTGTGTGTGTGTGTGTGTGTGTGTGTGTGTGTGTGTGTGTGTGTGTGTGTGTGTGTGTGTGTGTGTGTGTGTGTGTGTGTGTGTGTGTGTGTGTGTGTGTGTGTGTGTGTGTGTGTGTGTGTGTGTGTGTGTGTGTGTGTGTGTGTGTGTGTGTGTGTGTGTGTGTGTGTGTGTGTGTGTGTGTGTGTGTGTGTGTGTGTGTGTGTGTGTGTGTGTGTGTGTGTGTGTGTGTGTGTGTGTGTGTGTGTGTGTGTGGTGTGTGTGTGTGTGGTGTGTGTGTGTGTGTGGTGTGTGTGGTGTGTGTGTGTGTGTGTGTGTGTTTGTGTGTGTGTGGTGTGTGTGGTGTGTGTGTGTGTGTGTGTGTGTTTGCCGCACAATTTACCTCATCTTCAAAGCCCTACCCAACTTGTACAACCAGAGTCGTTGCTAGTGGCAGTAGATCCACTGAACCATTACCCTGCAGAGCTCCATAACTAAGATCTTTTATGTGTGACATTAACTTAGTAATAGCTTTATTCTTAACATGATGTTCTGCTCCTTTAAATCAATTAAAATTTAAATCTATTTCTCAAACAAAGGATCGAGTTTATCATTTCCAAATAACCATAATTAAAATACACTAAAAAAAAATCAACTACTGCACAAAACACGCAAATATATCAGAAAATAATCACTATCACAATAATGACGCCATATACCACAGTCCGATATATTTAAAAGAGTTCCCCTTTCACTGTTGAATAAATTATCCCTTACATTTTCGTTAAGCTAATTCCTTAAATGGGGAAACTTCTTCATTTATAGGAAAACTAACATGTCACTCTATAAGGCTCTTTATTCCGGGAGATATGATAAGTATAAGAACAGTACAGTATGGTTGTATAATAAGATTAGCATTATCCTCCTCCAGCCGCTGTACGTTAGAATGACCCTTCTTGATCATCCCGGAGAGACAAGTTTCTAAGATGTTTTAAGAGGAGATCCTGGACGTCTTTGGCTTGCTTG
>NW_024730579.1:620000-642500 GCF_018991925.1 Homarus americanus
TAGCGTCAAACTGATATCGTTTACCCTTAGACACAGTTGGTACTCGAGCTGGTATAAGTTTTTCATGTTCAAGGTATAACTCGTTCAAGGAAGAGTGACTTCTCATTAAATTCTCCATCATTTTGTAGTATTTCTCCCGACGTAGCGGTCTCGTTCTCCCCAAGTTCGCCTTCCTCCTGTGGGCGAACACCCTATCTTCAGGTATCTCCATAGCAAACTCACCACCAACGTCACTCTCATCGTCTCTGTCTTTCCTGAGAGAATAGACGACGAGGAACGATACCGCCCACCACAACGCCAACGTCACCAACCCACCCAACACCGGCCTCCTGCGTAAGTGTCTCTGGAGTGGTGTGAACATACTGATACACACACACACACACACTCACGAGACACACTCAAGGAAAAGTGTGTTAGAAGCAAGACGAGACTGATAGATAGATAGATAGACAGGTATAATATATATGACGTTTAACATAGATGAATACGAATAGAGCTAATCAGTGTAGGAGACGGAGAGTAAGCGACCACTACCAGCTACGAGGTAAACTGTGCTGAATATATTACCAGGAAAAACATTTAAGCCAAACTATATCCTCCTTAGTCACCAGATGTTACCAGGACTTGTGATCAGAGCAAGATAATGACACATACTCAAAACAAAAGATGAAATATAAGGACAAAAATATGAGTAAGATAATCAAAGGAAGTAGTTATGAAAATTAATCGATACACAAGTTATGGCAACACTACACCAGGCGGGAGGAAGATCGTGACGTATTAACCTAGCCTCAGGGAGATTATTATTCCCAGGATGATCATGACATCACTTTGGCTACACTCACTTACACAGCACTACTTACATCTGAAATTTATAAATAAACATCAAAGAGAAGATAACAAATATCCTGACTTGAGGAATTCTATTCAAGTTTAGGGTCAAGAATTTCAGAGTCTATTAAGGGAGGGAGGGAGGGAGGGGGGGTTGGTATGTCGTCCATCCTGGGGAAAGAATTTACTCATCATAAATATTATCAGCCAATAGGTGACATAAGCTATAGTTTTATAATATTTACCTTGTGGCCAACCACTAGAGGTGGCCATACCGAGGGAAAGAGACCAAGTTAGGTTAGGCCAGGTTAGGTTAGATTGGGGTGGTTAATCTTCAGGTAAATAAACTTGAGTGATCTAAACTTCAGGTGATCTTTAAAAACACATAAACCAAGTATGGAAATAAATATCCTTTACACCAAGTATTTTATCACCACCAATATGTGTTATAATGTATACATATATTAACCCCAACCCGATAAAACCAAACGAGACTCAAGTATACATATGACAGTTAAACACACACACACACACACACACACACACCCACACACACACACACACACACACCCACACACACCCACACACACACCCACACACACACACCACCTCACGCCCTCTACAGTAGAACAGGAAACAAGAGAGAGAGAGAATGATAAAACACACGAAGTCAATTTTATATCTGGACTCACGTGACTCAATGGGACAATTTAGTAATACTTAAGATAGACAGGAAAAAACTATCAGAATGTTGTATTAAGTTTCTGGGTCCAGTAAAACACGAGAAGACTTTGAACGAGGATAAAAAGCCTCGTTAGTGTGTGTGTGTGTGTGTGTGTGTGTGTGTGTGTGTACTGTATGTGTAGGTGTATGAGTATGTGTTTGTGCCCTGTATGTATATGTGTGTGTGTATGTGTGTAGGTATATCTGTCTATGTGTAGGTGTATGAGTATGTGTTTGTGCCCTGTGTGTAATAATAATAATAATAATAATTAACGGTTTATTGAAAGAGCTTGGCAGCCAGAAGGCTGAAAATATACAGTTACATATTTGGGGAATGGGTTACGAGTTACAAATAATATACAAGTAACATAAGTGACACAAATAAGACATATAATAACTTAGATGGGGATCAGCTCAAACTACAGTTCATTTCAACATAGTGACAGTGTAAGGAGCAGTGTTTACCGGGAGTGAATACACTGATTTATTACATGTTATTGATAATTTTTACGATGGTTGGGACTGGGCTGTTCTTATAGCGATCGGTTCGTGCACGTATGGGCTGGATGCGGTTGTGGTGTCGAACAGCAATTCTCGGACAGGGGATGTCAGGTGGTAGTAGGAGCCGGTGTCGGGGATGGTGTAGAAGCTTCTTACCAAATTTGCAGATAAGGTCGTGGTGATGGTCAGTGAGAGTCGAAAGGGTCAGTGTGTTGAGCGCTTCTTGATATGTGGAGTAGGAAGAGGAGAGAATAATTTTGCATGCCCTCTTTTGAACTTTTTCTAGGTGTTTACGTTGTGTGGCATTTAGGGAGGAAGACCAGGTGGGGGAGGCATAGGTGAGGTTGGGAAGTATGAATGTTGTGTATACACACCATTCTTCATCTCATGTGTGTGTGTGTGTTCTTGGGGGTAGTGTGATGTTTGGTGCTGTGGATTAGTAGTTATGGATTTGTCCTTTGTTTGATTTACTCCCTTACTTCCTGATTCACTGACTGACCCCCAAAAAACAGCAATCATAAACTCAAGGTACAAAAACACTATTACGACTTACCTAAATTGTGTGTGTGTGTGTGTGTGTGTGTGTGTGTGTGTGTGTGTGTGTGTGTGTGTGTGTGTGTGTGTGTGTGTGTGTTTATAAAAGGTTCAAACATATCCAAATGAGTCTATACTACTACTAAATAATTATCACAAATCACAAACACGGAAATTAAAAAGAAAAAGAAAAAGTCAATAAATCGAGTGAAAAAAAATAATAATAGCAAAAATTATAAAAAAAATACAATAACACAAAAATAATACATAAAAATATAAGAAAAATAATTACACATAGATATCAAGCGATGAAACATGAAAGGGGGAGAGAGGGATGTGAGTGAAGGAAGAGAGAGAGAGAGAGAGAGATATGAGGGATGAATGAATGGTAAAAAAAACTCACACCTGTATATGGGATAAGGTAGACTGTGTACTGCCAGTGTCGACAAAGTAGTAGTAGCTAGGATAGTTACTCATGTATTAGGAAATTTAATATTAAGATAATAAAATGGTGGCGAAGGTATGGCTATTGGGGGAGGCTGGAGGCCATTAAAAAAAGTAGTAGTAGTAGTAGTAGTAGTAGAAAGATCTCTCCTTGCACTACCACCGAGACTGGGAGGAAAGGGATTGACCAATCCAGAGGAGATTGCTGCCACCGAACATCAAAACTCAGATAAGCTCACGGCAGCCCTCACGGACCACATAATATCTCCGAGCGCAACAGGGGAGATGGATACCAGTGAAGTAAACAAGATTCGAAGGTCCATTACGACAGAACGACAGCACAGCCAAAGTGATAAGTTGCAGCAACTGTTGCTGCAAGTACCAGAGAATTTGAAAAAAAAAGTAGCTATAGCGCAGGAGGTGGGCGCCTCGAACTGGTTAACTACGTTACCGATAAGGGCAAATGGTTTCTGTCTCAATAAACAAGAATTTACAGATGCCAATGCTCTAAGGTACGGTAGGCCAGTAGAAGGTTTGACCTCCCAATGCGTGTGGCTCATCCTGCGACATCGATCACGCCATGGTGTGTAAGAAAGGGGGCTTTGTATGCATGAGGCATGACGAAGTAAGGGATCTCACAGCAAATATGTTGAAGGAAATCTGCCGTGATGTCAGGGTAGAACCGACCCTCCTTCCATTGGACGGTGAGAATTTCCAACATAGGACTTCAAACACGTCCAACGAAGCCCGTGTTGACGTCAGTGCTCGAAGATTCTGGAAGCGGGGACAGAGAGCCTTCTTCGACATCAGGATTTTTTATCCCATGGCCGCATGTCACCGTAACTTACCTCTCGATGCTGCACACAGGAGGAACGAGAACGACAAGATAAGGGAATATGGGGAGAGAATTCAGAACGTTGATCAAAGCAGCTTCATTCCTCTAGTGTTCACAACCTCTGGTGGGATGGGACCAAGTGCAAGATGCTTCTACGCCAGACTCGCGGAGGTGCTATCCAAACAGAAGCAGCAGCCCAGAAATTATGTTATAGTCTGGATGAGATGTCGACTGACCTTCTCTCTCCTTAGGTCGGCTTTGCTCTGCCTCAGGGGAACGAGAGCATCGGCCCCAAAGCCGACAACAGTTGCAGACATTGACTATGAGGCAACAGTCACTGAATGTCGCACAGATCTGCGGCTCAACTAACTTAACACAGGTAGGATAGCTACTTATGTATTAGGATATTTAATTTTAAGGTAATAAAATGGTGGCGAAGGTATGGCTATTAGGGGAGGCTGGAGGCAAATTAAAAAGAAAAGTAGTAGTAGTAGTAGAACCCCAAATTACCGACACCAACAACAACAATAACACCATGAACCAAAACACACACACACACACACACACACACACACACACACACACACACACACACACACACACACACACCCCTCCCTGCTGACATGCGCGGACTGTCATCCTAACCTCCCCTGTCATGCTCCTTTACCACGCATAATCTATATCAATCAGTTACAGCCAATGAGCGAGCTTGTTATGTGGGCCGTGTCTGGCGATCACCTCCAACGCTGTGTAATGACCCTAAACAACCCTGGGATGTAAGATAAACGAGGATAGTTAACTTCCACATGACAAGTGATTAGTGTTAAGCGACCTGGCAATATGTAATGACCATGAAGAAAAATCTGTGATGTTAATTATACCCAGATTATACATATGTAACCATCGGTAAAAACAATGCTCAGATTTCCATATATAATCCAATGAAATCCTTGAATTCGTTGACGTAGTATAATGCCAAACGTAAATCAGTCTTAAGTATGTTCAGCTTAGATTAGTTATTTGTTTTATGTAAGTGTCAGTCGTAGAGAAGTCAAGTCTTATTAAGGTTACAATGTTGAGAGAGAGAGAGAGATATATATATTCACATCTTCCACTCACTAAAACTGTGACGCTGTCGACCATGACACACTCTCTGGTGATGGCCAAGTGTGAGCTCTCTCTCTCTCTCTCTCCCCTTCTTCACATATGGCCAACGACGGTAAATTATATTTACTGTCAAATTCCTTCCTACTTTTTCATAAGTGATAGAGGGAAGGGGTGGAGGGAGGCAGAGAGGAAGGGACGGAGGGAGGTAGAGATGGAGGGAGGTGGGGAGGGACTTGGGTAGGTGTTGAGGAGATGATGAAGGTGATAGTTGAATACTTCCCTCATCTCTCGTTTATCTGATGCTCTCTCTCTCTCTCTCTCTCTCTCTCTCTCTCCGTCCATCTATCTATCTACCTGTCTCTTACTGAGGTCCTGTCTTAAAATAGTACCACCACCACCACAACCATTAATACCATCACCACCACCACCACCACCACCACCACCACCACCACCATCACCCTCATACCTACCATCATCACCACCCTTCAAGATGTCAACACCAGCAGCGTCACCACCCCATACCAACCATCTTTACGATCCTCTTAAACTAACCCGGATTTAGCATCTAGAGAGAGAGAGAGAGAGAGAGAGAGAGAGAGAGAGAGAGAGAGAGAGAGAGAGCAGCCTGATATCCCGAAGCTCAGGCATGGGGAGAGCTAAAGTATTTTCATATATTATTAGAATGGTTCAGCAGATACTATAGGAGGTAATAGATACTAGGAGTGGTACAGATACTAGGAGGCAGATACTAGGAGTGGTACAGATACTAGGGTGGTACAGATACTAGAGTGGTACAGATACTAGGGAGTGGTACAGATACTAGGGGTACAGATAATAGGAGGTACAGATACTAGGAGTGGGTAGATAATAGGGGGGTACAGATACTAGGAGGTACAGATACTAGGTGTACAGATAATAGGAGTGGTACAGATACTAGAGTGATACAGATACTAGGGAGGGACAGATACTAGAGTGGTACAGATAATAGGAGTGTAGATACTAGGGGTGAGTGGTACAGATACTAGGGGTGGGTACAGATACTAGGAGTGGTACAGATACTAGGAGTGGTAAGATACTAGGGTGGTGGAGATACTAGGAGGATGATACTAGGGGTGGTACAGATACTAGGAGGGCAGATACTAGAGTGATACAGATACTAGGGGTGGTAGCTTAGAGGGTATAGATACTAGGAGTGGTACAGATACTAGGGGATACAGATACTAGGAGTGGTGCAGGGTGGTGATACTAGGAGTGGTACAGATACTAGGAGTGGTGCAGATGACAGAGGGTACAGATATTAGTAATGGTACAGATACTAGGAGGGTGCAGATACTAGGGAGTGGTACAGATACTAGGGGTGGGAGACTTAGGTGGCAGATACTAGGGAGGGTACATACTATGGGTGGTACAGATACTAGGAGGTGATACTAGGAGTGGTACAGATACTAGGGGTGGTACAGATACTAGGTGGTAGATACTAGGAGTGATAGATACTAGAGTGGTAATAGATACTAGGAGTGGTACAGATACTAGGAGGGTACAGATATTAGAGTGATACAGATACTAGGGGAGGATATTGGGGTGGTACAGATACTAGTGGTGGCAGATACTAGGAGTGGTAGATACTAGGAGTGGTTGTTGTGGGGGTTGGTGGTGTTGGGTGATACAGATACTAGGGGTGGTACAGATATGTAGGAGGGTACAGATACTAGAGTGGTACAGATACTAGGGGTTGGGGTGTTGGGTTTGTGGGTGATTGAAGAAGGGTGGTGCAGATATAGGGTGGTACAGATACTGTTGGATACTAGAGGTAGATACAGAATGGTACAGGGTAAGATACTAGTAATGGTACAGATACTTGGAGTGGTGCAGATACTAGGTGGTATAGATACTAGGAGGTGCAGATACTGGGGTGTACAGATACTAGGTGGTACAGATACTAGTAATGGTGTACAGATACTAGAGTGGTACAGATACTAGGAATGGGTGCAGATACTAGGGGTGGTGCATAGATACTAGGAGGGTGCAGATAGAGTGGTACAGATACTAGGTGGTACAGATACTAGTATGGTACAGATACTAGAGTGGTGCAGATACTAGGGGTGGTACAGATACTAGGAGTGGTGCAGATACTAGGGGTGGTACAGATACTAGGGGTGCGATTAGGGGTGGTACAGATACTAGGAGTGTAGATACTAGGAGTGGTGGTACAGATACTAGGTAGTACAGATACTAGTGTGCAGATACTAGGAGTGATTAGATCTAGGGACAGATCTAGAGTGGTTGGATATAGGATATTTTAGAATTGGAGGGCAGATACTAGTGTGGTACACAGATAGTAGGTGTACAGATACTATGAGTGGTACAGATTTGGTAGTGGTACAGATACTAGAGTGGGTACAGATACTAGGGTGGTACAGATACTAGGGTGATACAGATACTAGGGGGGTAGATACTAGGAGGATACAGATACTAGGAGTGGTACAGATACTAGGAGTGGTGCAGATACTAGGAGTGGTACAGATACTAGGAGTGGTACAGATACTAGGGGTGGTACAGATACTAGGGGTGGTACAGATACTAGGAGTGGTACAGATACTAGGAGTGGTACAGATACTAGGAGTGGTACAGATACTAGGGGGTACAGATACTAGGAGTGGTGATACTAGAGTGGTAGATACTAGGTGGCAGATACTAGGGAGTGGTAGATACTAGGAGTGGTACAGATATTAAGGGAGGGTAGATACTAGGGGTGGTACAGATACTAGGAGTGGTGCGATACTAGGTGGTACAGATATTAGTAATGGTACAGATACTAGGAGGATACAGATTAGTGGCACATACTAGGAGGGTAGATACTAGGAGGGTGCAGATATTAGGGGTGGTACAGATACTAGAGTAGATATGGGGTGGTACAGATACTAGTAATGGATAGATACTAGGAGGATACAGATACTAGGGGTGGTACAGATACTAGGAGTGGTACAGATACTAGTAATGGTAGATACTAGAGTGGTGCAGATTAGGGTGCAGATACTATGGTGAGTGCAATACTAGGGTGATACAGATCTGGGGTGGTACAGATATTAGGGAGGCAGATACTAGGAGGGCAGATACTAGGGTGGTACAGATACTAGGAGTGGTAAATACTAGGTGGTACAGATACTAGTAAGGTACAGATACTAGGAGTGATACAGATACTAGAGTGGTACAGATACTAGTAGTGTGCAGAATATAGGTACAGATACTAGTAATGGTACAGATATTAGGAGTGGTGCAGATACTAAGGTGTCAGATATTAGGAGTGATACAGATACTAGGTGGTACAGTCAGTATGGTAGATACTAGTAATGGTACAGATACTAGGAGTGATAGCAGATACTAGGGGTGGTACAGATACTAGGAGTGGTACAGATACTAGTAATGGATAGATAATTAGTAAGGTACAGATACTAGTAGTGGTATAGATACTGTAATGGCAAGTGTGTTTACCATGTGAGTACAATAACCTGTCTGCTTGAGCACGATAACATTGTACTCGTTGGGTTAAATGTACCTGTACCCAGACCCAATGGTCGAGGGCACTCAGGTATGTCACCTCGTTACATACCGTTCACCTGAGATTAATACCCAGAGCCCCCTCACCCCTCTCCCACCACGGTGTAATGTTGGCATCCCTACACCACTTTCACCACTACCACCATCATTACTACCACCACTACCACCATCACTTACAAGTCTTATATTAAACACTAACCAGCCATGACCAACAAGCTATGATGAAACTTGTCGTGAAGGATTAGAGAGAGGTCCATCTCCTCTCCCTACCTCTCTCTCTCTCACAGCAAAGTAGTTTACGCCCCAAAAACCTTCAAATCAGAAAATCCCTTAGATCTCAGCGTCGCCTCTCAGCATACTAAAGAGCTGAGACGAGTAGTTATATAACCCTGTGACTACTGTATGTCCTGATGGTATAAAGTATACTAAGTCTACTACGTTTCAGGATTTATGTAATCTCTATGTAATTTATATGTAATCCTTATGTAATCCTTATGTAATCTTTATTTAATCCTTATGTAATCCCTCTGTGAATCACGAGGATTAAGTACGTTGATTTATTTGACATTTAAGATGGCCACCCTGAAGTTAATCCTAATTTAATGTAACCTGACTTAAAACTAATCCTACTTAAACTAACTTAAAATTAATCTAACCAAACATAACATACCATAGCATATATTAACCTAACCTAATACAACCTAACTATACTCTCTCTCTCACCAGTAGGAGTGAGGGACAGCACCAGGTAGCACCATACACCTGTTGAGCGATTCATTTAACGAGGAATATTTTCGTCCCATCGACCTCCGTACTCCTGAAGGTGCTGTCTCTACTGCCCCTCTCTCTCTCTCTACAGCCTCCACCTCCACCCCACCCCTCTCTCTCTACAGCCTCCACCCCACCACACCTCTCTACAGCCCTCCACCCCTCTCCACCCCACCCCTCTCTCCCTCTCCCATACTTCCCTTTTTTACCGCCCCTCGTGTCTCGGGACTCGGCTCCGTGTTGGTGTGTGAGTGAGATGAAAAATATATCCTCAATCATTTACCTCCATTTTTAGAGAAGTTTTTTGTTATCCTCTCGCTGCTTAACCTAACCTAGCCTAACTTAACCTAACTTAGATTAACCTAACCTAATCTAGCCCAATCCTAACCTAACTTAGATTAACCTAACCTAAACCCAACCTAGCTTGAACTTAACCCAATCCTAGATTAACCTCCAACCTAACCTAGCCTAACTTAACCTAACTTAGATTAACCTCAACTCAAACCCAACCTAACCCAACTTAGATTAACCTAACTCCAACCTAGCCTAACTTAACCTAACTTAGATTAACCTAACCTAAACCTCAACCTAACCTAACTTAACCTAACTTAGATTAACCTAACCTAAACCCAACCTAACCTAAAGGAATCTGAGGGTGTATAGATATTTCAGATTTTGTGTATTTTTTGTAATTCTTTGATCTCCCCAACATCAAGTCTCTCTCTCTCTCTCTTTTCCACATCATGTCAGTCGTCACCTCCGCCTATCACTTCAGGCACTAGATCAACCTAAACAGTACCCTCCCTCTTCCCCCTCCTCCTCCTCCCTCCCCCCTTCTCTCCTCCTCCCTCCCCATCTCTTCCCTCCTCTCATCTCTTACCCCTATTGATCTAGTGGTTGTTGGTCCCTTTGCTTCATTACTGACCCTTTGTGGAGTAAGATGTCTTAATCCCTTTCCCCATAATCATTCCCTTTAAAGACGGTGAAGCGTTTGTTTACATGAACCTTCTTCCTCTTCTTCAATCTCTTCCTCTTCCTCCTCCTACTCCTCCTAACCTTCCTTTTCATCTTTCTCCACCTCTCCCTTAACCTTCCTCTTCTTCCTGTTCCTCCTCCTCCTCCTCTCTTCAGCTGCTGCAGGTAAACAAAACACAGGCGTCTCTCTCCCACACCTGTCTGTGATACTCAACATTATAAGTCTTGCAAAGCGTCCACCAAACAGTATTATAACTCTCTCTCTCTCATACGACCAGTTCTATTACATCATTCCATTTTTCTCTCTTGCTTATCTCTTATTTTCGATCATTTTTCTCTTATTATCTTTATACCTATTCGTTTCTTCACCTTTCTAGTGTCTACCCATCTCACCTGTAATTGATATCGTCATGACAACCGGAAGCTGAGATGACTTTACTTTCTCTTCTTTCTCTTATTTTCTCCTCTTCCATTGATTATCTCTTCCTTGTTTATCTATCTTCTTCCTCTAAACATATCGTTTCTTACCCATCCTTTCGTCTTGTCGTAATTCGTTTATTTATCTCCTCTCATCCTCTCTCCCTCCCCTCCTACACATACCACCTGTCTCAGATACTCATCAGAATCAATACCTTGGCGCTTATGTTCTCCTGTCCCTTCTCTCTCTCCTCTTCCTCCTTCCTTGCTATTTCAATCTCTCTCTCTCTCTCTCTCTTCCATGCTCTCGCCTCCCCTGCCCTGACTTACTCTACTCAACCCTGCCCTACCTTGGCCATCTCTGCCCTGCTGCCCTCTTCCTCTGCCCCCCCTTGCCTTGACACCAACACAACAGAGTATTGTGTGCAAGAAGAGAAGGAGACCTCGTATTTTGCCGTCATACACAGACAGTTATTGTTGGTTGGGTTACCTGTGTATTGTCAAAGATCCCTCGATTTCTTTTATATATATATATATATATATATATATATATATATATATATATATATATATATATATATATATATATATATATATATATATATATATATATATATATATATATATATACCCAAAGTTCTCTTAAAATACCAACATTTCTCCCCACCGTTTCAACATTTCACAAACAAGCACATTTTGCTCAAATTATTGTTTTAGTGAGATATTAAGCCTCATTACCTTGTAAAACACCTCCTTGTTTGTCAAAAATATTTTACAGAGTAAACATAAGACCTCATCACGTGGGGCAACGCGCGTACTGACATATTTGTCGCGCTGACGGACACCAGTGTTGACGTTTTCTATGTTTAGTACTCAGGGCGGGTAGAGGGGCGAGTCTCAAGAACCCCCCAAAAATGTCACGTTACGTGCGAGGAAGATCTTAGAGGTCAGGTTTCTTTCAGCTTTACTCCCTCGTTGGCTTGAATAATATTTTGTTGTTGTTTTTCATGTTTATAGCTGACAGAGGAATGAAATTACTTCTTACCGTTTACATAAGTACCCCGTTAACCTACAGTACTACATGCCGAGCCAATCTGATTGTTTTCTTATCATCTTATTCAACTACATCCATCTCTCTCCCTCACGACCACCTCCATCTCTCCCCCACACGACCACCTCCATCTCTTACCCCCACACGACCACATCCATCTTTCTCCCTCACGACCACCTCCATCTCTCCCCCACACGACCACCTCCATCTCCTCCCCACACGACCACCTCCATCTCTCCCCACACGACCACCCATCTCTCTCCCTCACGACCACCTCCATCTCCCCCACACGACCACCCCATCTCACCCCACACGACCACCTCCATCTCTTCCTCACGACCACCTCCATCTCCCCACGACCACCTCCATCTCCCCACACGACCACCCCATCTCCCACACGACCACCTCCATCTCTTACCCCACACGACCACCTCCATCTCTCCCCACACGACCACCTCCATCTCTACCCCTACACAACCACCTCCATCCTTACCCCTCACGACCACCCATCTCCCCACACGACCACCTCCATCTTTACCCCCACACGACCACCCCATCTCCCCACACGACCACCTCCATCTCTCCCCCACACGACCACCCCCATCTCTTACCCCCACCTGACCACCTCCATCTCTTACCCCCACACGACCACCTCCATCTTCCTCCCACACGACCACCTCATCCTCACGACCACCTCCATCTCCTCACGACCACCTCATCTCCCTCACGACCACCTCCATCTCCCCCACACGACCACCTCATCTCCCTCACGACCACCTCCATCTCCCCTCACGACCACCTCCATCTCCCCCTCACGACCACCTCCATCTCCCCCTCACGACCACCTCCATCTCCCCCTCACGACCACCTCACCACTTGTCAGTATAACACTTGACAACGTAAAGTAATGTGTCATAGGTTTACATGTTGCACAAGAATGTCGGAAATTTATCGACGCAATATTTCTTTTTCCTGTGTGATGTGACGCCTGCGTGACCGTCCTCTGGGAGATGATGGAAGATGGTGTCACTTTAGGAGGAAGTGAGAGTAATTTTTTATTGATTTTTTTACCTTTTTATGCCATTAAACGGTGATTGATTGTGGTGGTGATGGTGGTGGTGGGAGTGATGGTAGTGATGACAGTGGTAGTTGTGGTGCAGTAGGTGGTTGTGGTGGTTGTGGCTGTAGTAGATGGAGGTAGTGGTGATGGTGATGGTGGTAGTGGTGGTGGTGGTGATGGTGGTAGTGGTGGTGGTGGTGATGGTGGTGGTAGTGAGGTGGTAATTGGTAGTGGTGATGATGGTAGTGGTGGTGAGTGGTGTGAATTGAGTAGTGAAGTGATAGTAATAGTGGTGAAACAGTGGTGGTGGTGGTGTTAGTGGTGGTAGTGGTGGTAGTCTAAGTATAACAAGTGCTGACAAAACTGAGGTGTCAGCCGAACCTACAAATGATGACACCAATCAATAATACTCTCTCTCTCTCTCTCTCTCTCTCTCTCTCTCTCTCTCTCCAGTACGAGCAGTCAACAGCGCCTGGCATTCTCCTCCACCTAGTATAGAAGCTAATTTAAGCAGACTTTCGCTCTCCTTTTGCCTGCGGTGGCGCTCATTTATGGTACAAGTAATTGTTAGAGATTCTACGCCAGACGGACCTTCGTTACTCTTCTGCCAGCACTGACATTTTATTATGACATTCTTATATTGGTACTTTATTGTGCAAGTAATAGCCTCTGATCACATGAAGATTAACCACCCTAACCTAACCTAACTTAATCTGACCTAACTTAACATAACCTACCCTAGCGAAATCTATCCCAGCCTAACCTAACCTAACCTAACCCTTCTAGATAGCATTAGGGTGGTTAATCTTCAAGTAAAACAAGCTAAGAGTGGCTAATCCTCCTCAGGTGAATCCTGCTTTTAATAATGTTTAATATAGTGTCAGGTATTAACAGGTGTTAGGACGTGACCTACAGCACGAGTGGTTATTTATATGTTAAGAATAATGAGAGTTATGATGGAGGTTCGTGAGTGTGTGATAAATGACCTGTCAGTAGGTACAGATGAGTTGTCCAGCTGCCAGTTGTCAAACACATATATACACACAAATACATACCAGGTATATATGGGATGTCCCTGAAAAATATCCCTGCCTCCCCTTCCTTCCCTGCCTCACCCCACCCTGCCTCTCTCCCTTCCTTCAACTAACAGTGTCCCAGGGAGCAGGCAGGGAGGGATGCAGGGAGGGAGGGAGGGACATTTATCTGGGACACCCTATATATACGCACATCATGAATACAGATTCACCGACACATAAATAGATATAAGTACTTTCAAATACAGCCATACATAAACACAGCCATGAACCTCTGTCCTATGTAGCAGTGAACAATATCACCCACAAGTGTCAAGACCTAACTCAACTACCCAGAGTAGGCAAGATGCACTCCAAGCTTTCTTTGCCAATAAAGTAACTGAGGTGAACAGTTGGAGTTAATATCTAGGTTAATTGGATATAATCTAACTCACAACAATTCATTCTAACCTGTTATTGTTGTTATAACTGTTATATACAATTGTGATCTTATTCGTCATTATTCCTCTCTGTCTGTATCTCTCGTTCATAGCATCACCACACGCGGTCTTGGTCCACACTTGCACGGCTGATAATAGCGGCTCACTAACGCCCTCATGTACAAATGGTTGTGACAGTTATAAGTTATTTTAGACTATTGATACTATTTTAAACCTACAGTTACAAATTTTACTTCTTGGTCACGTAAATATTCATTAATACACGGCGACCAATCATTAAACATAATCATGTTTAACAGTAAACACAGGTCACAGAGTTCCGCTCACACTTGCAACCTGCAGTATCCTTCCAATCTGCAGGTGGGACCACCTCCAATCCTAATCCGGTCTGCTGCTCCAGGAGCTCCAGCCGGAACCACCAAACGGGCCGCCTACAGGCAAAGGCCCGTGTCGGACTACGGTCCGACAATCTTAACAACAACAATAACAAGGTCACAGAGACGTTTACATATGTAACATTATAATAACCTTGTATAATACTGTATGTTGGCAGAAATAAGCCTTTTCTCCTATAAATAATCACCAATAATGTGTAGAAATTGACTGAGGAGCAACACATCATACTTGCCACCTCAACGCCGCAGTCAATGAAAATGAATCCCTTAGGCCTGAAGAACCGTTAGTAGGTATACGGCACAGCTTAAACTTAACCTGTTTTAGGTGCACAAAGAGGCAGTTTGGCCGGCACTGTACTCGACCATCTTCACTTGGTCCAACTTTAAAGCTATGTACTCATCATAGTTGGGTGAACTAGAGGTGCCCTGAGGGTGAGCCAGCGACCTATCCAAAAACTTCAAGAGACTTTGTCTACCCAAAAAAACATCCCAGGAGTGATAACTATAATTTTCCACCAGCACGTTCATATGTTTTCTGTTCATTGGCGAAAAATAAATTCAACAAATTCAAGAGGATGCTGCCATGTGCTTCCAAATTCCAGTAAATAAAAAAAAAAAAAATTTTCTTTTGGTTGTGTCCCTGAAGACTGAAGAGCCTTTTGTAAACAAATCAACGTTGGGGAACAGTTCACGCCTTCCAGAGAACAACATATTTAACTACGAAATATTTTATTTGAAAACAAAACAAGATATCCATAGGAACAATTGTGTTTCCTCCTAACAACTGGCAGCGCATGAGTGAAGACGACCATAACAAGATGACTAAGAGACGTCCTCCTCGCTTAGGGAAGGATCACCAAGATCTGATTGGACCCAGATTCAATTCAGTATTGCGAATAGAGTAAAATCACTTTTGCATATTGTGATACACTCTTGACCCGATCTTTGCTAATCACAAGAAACACTGGACTACATGCCAGTTTTAAGAGGATGCATGACGCTGCAATAGAAAATGACTTAAAACATCATATAACAATGGCGTAAAGGAATTCAAAGCTCCGGAAGTTGATATTTAATGATACACGCAAGTCTAGATCATCACTGGAACAAGAAAATTTCCAGAGTGACTTCATACAACACACGTGACCCCAATCTTCAACACGGGAGGACGGGACCTTACATAGCGGAGACCTAAGACTCCCGAGTGAGTACAAAAACAACGGTAACTGATATACAAAACTGACTTGGACATACCTGAAGTGCGGAGGTGTTGTTCTTCCTTGATGAGCTGTTAACTTTCACCTACCTGGAAAAAAAATGTCAGGTTAACCTTCCATCCCACTTTACTGGTATAAAAAATTTCATAATTAAGAAGAAAGTCGCCACTAATACCAGGTTACATATTGGAAGGATCTCAAGAACATGTTTGTTCTAAAGTAAGGATGTTTACTAGGTGAGAGAGGATTAAATACCTTTACAAGTGTTCTTATAAAATGGCAACAGTTTGTGAGGCTATGACGAATGGCGACAGGAACCAACCAAGTCTAACCAAATCACTATATATGGAAGATCATTAAATTTGGTTTAGTTGGTTCGTGTTGTGTGTCACCATTATCATAATTCCTACATTTTTTTATTCCTCTCCTATTAAATAAACATCTATGTATTGCAAAAAATGTCCCGAAAAGATAAGGTGGCGACCCTCTGTGGTAGTTGTTTTGGAATCACATTAATTGTTTTAATTAAGTTCTATAACTCTTTAAGTGTCAGGGTTTGATGTAAACACTTGCTGTTTTCCCTTTATTGTCAAAAGCAAATATATACACATATTATCTGAAAGAATAAATTATGAATTCTCTCCAGGGAAGTGTTGTGAATAAAACGTTGAGAGAACACTTGAGTTACGTGTTGTTCCCTGATCAAGTAGTAAGGTTCTGCCTCTCTTCTAGGCGTGGGAGCGAGCCAGCTGTTCTGATTAATCAGCTGACCTGTACTCGACCTCTGAAATAGTTACAAGCTCAGCAGTGTATAATCGTCAACAGGTTGAGTCATTGTTGAATAACTTGGTGAATAAATTGGTGTTATTCATTTGGGTGAATATTTGCTTTATATAAAGCAAACGTGCTGTTACACCTCTCCTGAACCTTTGCCAACAATTGTACTCTTTGATACTAACAATGTTTTTAGTTATCACAAAATTCAATGAAGACACTTGTCCCTCGTGTCATAATAAGAAGAGAAGAGGCAGTAGTCACTTTGCCCTGATGAGAGAGAGAGAGAGAGAGAGAGAGAGAGAGAGAGAGAGAGAGAGAGAGAGAGAGAGATAGAAGAGTCTTGTTGATGTTGTTGGTCACGGTAAGGAGCGACCTGTTGGCCTCATTACAATACCACACATTGTGTTTGGCATCCGCCGCGTGGGCCTGTGCTGGCTAGTTGGCTGCTGGCTGGCTGTATGGCTAGCAAGCCTGCTGGCTGTATGGCTAGCAAGCCTGCTGGCTGTATGGCTAGCAAGCCTGCTGGCTGTATGGCTGGCAGGCTGGCTGGCTGGTATACCCCAACAGGTGTCTGGGGTCGACGGCTCCCTCACAGAGAGATCATTAGTGCCAGTCTCACACACAAAGTATGAATGAGTTTCTTCTACAACAGTGTGTGTGTGTGTGTGTGTGTGTAAGAATAATAATTAATAATAATAATAATAATAATAATAATAATAATAATAATAACTAACGGTTTATTGAAAAGGTTCTGCAGCCCGAAGGCTGAAAATATACATTGGACATAGGTGTGTGTGTGTGTGTTGGTGCGTGTGTGTGTGTGTGTGCGCGCGTGCGTGCGCCAAACCAAGGGGTGTGTGCATGTCTGTCTGTGCGTGTGCGTACCAATCCAACGAGTGTGTGTACGTGTGTGTGCGTGTATGTGTGTACCAAAGCACCGAGTATGTGTGTTTGTGTGTGTGTGTGTGTATACCAAAGCGACGAGTGTATGTGTGCATGTGTGTACCATAGTGACGTGTGTGTGTGTGTGTGTGTGTGTGTGTGTGTGTGTGCAGCCACTCACCTTACTTCAGTGAACGTGGAAAAGCTCAGAAATCAGAACTCGCTCTCTCAACAGACCGTCCTATACCACATTAGAGCTACAGTGTCCCTATAACAAAAATATATATAATCGCACCTTCCCATTCATTATTTTCACCGAAAACCTTATATTAAGGTATTTGGTGTTGTTCTTTTTAAGGTAGGTGTTGTTGTTGTGGTGGTGGTGGTGTTGATGTTGTGATGGTGGTGGTGTTGTTACTGCTGTTGTGATGGTAGTGTTTTTGTTGTGGTGGTGGTAGTGGTAGTAACTGTTGTTGTAGTTACTGTTGGTGTTGTTGTTGTTATTGTTGTGGTGGTGGTGGTGGAGTAGTTGTTGTTGTGGGGGTGGTGTAGTTGTTGTTGTGGTGGTGGTAGTGGTGGTGTAGTTGTTGTTGTTGTGGTGGGTGGTTGTGGTGGTGTAGTTGTTGCTGTGGGTGGTGGTAGTGGTGGTGTAGTTGTTGTGGTTGTAGTTGTTGCTGTGGTGGTGGTACGGTGGTAGTTGTTGTTGTTGTGGTGGTGGTGGTGGTGGTGGTGGTGGTGGTGGTGGTGGTGGTGGTGGTGGTGGTGGTAGTGGTGTAGTTGTTGGTGTTGTGGTGGTGGTGGTGTAGTTGTTGTTGTTGTGGTGGTGGTTGTGGTGGTGTAGTTGTTATTGTTGTTGTTGTAGGTGGTGGTGGTGGTGGTGTGGTGGTGTAGTTGTTGCAGGTGGTGGTGGTGTACCTGCCATCATCAGCGCCATGCCGTCTACACTGACTCAATCCAAAGGGTACGTGGGTGTCTTGCCGTGGCCCGCCTCCTCCCATTCCTCCTCCTACTCCTTCCTCCCATCTCCTCCTGCCTGTTCCCCCTCTTCCTCCTCCTCCCCCTCACTTTGCCAAGAGTTTTGTCGTTGTTGTTGTGGTACTCAGGTCGTCCACTCACCTTGGCATCACTCTCCCTCAGTCACCACAACCCAACTCAATCTCAGTGCCCACAAATTAGTCTCACTTACTAGGCAATACCATCATCCACAACCCAATCTCAGTGTCCACAACCGAATCTCAGTGTCCATAACCCAATCTCAGTGTCCACAACCCAATCTCAGTGCCCACAACCCAACTTGTGTGTCCACAAACCCAATCTCAGTGCTCACAACCCAATCTCTGTGCACTCACAACCCAATCTCAGTGTCCACAACCCAATCTCAGTGTCCACAACCCAATCTCAGTGCCCATAATCCAATCTCAGTGTCCACAACCCAATCTCAGTGTCCACAACCCAATCTCAGCACCCACAACCCAATCTCAGTGTCCATAACCCAATCTCAGGGTCCACAACCCAATCTCAGCACCCACAACCCAATCTCAGGGTCCACAACCCAATCTCAGTGCCCACAACTTAATCTCACTTCCTAGACACCACCACCACCACCACCACTACAACACAACTTCTCTATTTCATTTACTTTTCTGATTCATTTATTCCGGGTTATATATCTTTAAGTTTGTTGCCTCTTAACCTGAAGGACTATGTATGAATGTTTGTTTACGGTTCATCATCAAGAGAGTCAGGTGAAGGACTATGTATGAATGTTTGTTTACGGTTCATCATCATGAGAGTCAGGTGAAGGACTATGTATGAATGTTTGTTTACGGTTCATCATGAGAGTCAGGTGAAGGACTATGTATGAATGTTTGTTTACGGTTCATCATCATGAGAGTCAGGTGAAGGACTATGTATGAATGTTTGTTTACGGTTCATCATCATGAGAGTCAGGTGAAGGACTATGTATGAATGTTTGTTTACGGTTCATCATCATGAGAGTCAGGTGAAGGACTATGTATGAATGTTTGTTTACGGTTCATCATGAGAGTCAGGTGAAGGACTATGTATGAATGTTTGTTTACGGTTCATCATCATGAGAGTCAGGTGAAGGACTATGTATGAATGTTTGTTTACGGTTCATCATCATGAGAGTCAGGTGAAGGACTATGTATGAATGTTTGTTTACGGTTCATCATCATGAGAGTCAGGTGAAGGACTATGTATGAATGTTTGTTTACGGTTCATCATCATGAGAGTCAGGTGAAGGACTATGTATGAATGTTTGTTTACGGTTCATCATCATGAGAGTCAGGTGAAGGACTATGTATGAATGTTTGTTAAAGATTCATCATCATGAGAGTCAGGTGAAGGGTTTTTGGGTCACTAATGACTCTTATATACAAAGAGATGATGTGGTGGAATGATTGCCTCTGTGTGATCTATGATGGCATACCCGTATACTATAGCGGACAGTGGTTAGGTTAGGTAAGATGTCTCTCTCTCTCTCTCTCTCTCTCTCTCTCTCTCTCTCTACCCACCACAGTTGTTGAGTACATCGCGGGACCAATAATTTAACCCGCAGATGCTGATCAATGTCTAGTCTGCCTCCTAACATCAAAACAATTAACCAACAAACATGAAACACGAGCAATGAGTCGTTCGAGCTTATCATAAAAGGCTTCTCGTAGGGTCGTACATCAGGTGGTTGGATCGTACTACATCACTAGAGTGTCGGGTCGTCTTATATCAAAGGAGTCGTCGTCAGGTCAGGTTAGTGGAGTGGAGTTTCAGTGTCGATATTCGAGCTGAGGTGAACCAGTTATTTTACCTTCCCTTCTTGAGAGACAGAATTGTGATCATCGTAGAAGAGAGAGAGAGAGAGAGAGAGAGAGAGAGAGAGAGAGAGAGAGAGAGAGAGAGAGAGAGAGAGAGTATATGAACGATAAAGAGAGATAAATAAGTGTGTGTGTGTGTGTGTGTGTGTGTGTGTGTGTGTGTGTGTGTGTGAGTGAGTGAGTGAGTGTGTGTGTGTGTGTGTGTGTGTGTGTGTGTATGTGTATTAGAAGAATGAGATGTTTATGTCTCGTTTTATCTCTCTACCCTTACAAGAGACCTGGAGTACAGTGCGTCTCTCATAACGTCCCCCTGAGAGAATAGGTGTTTGTACGTATACTAAATTAAAAGATAAATGTATAAATGTATAAAAAGAGATATACATGTAAACCTAATGCACATATATTGTACACGATATATATTTATACTCATTCACCAGCCTAATCACACACACACACACACACACACACACACACACACACACACACGTCTCCTCCTGCTTGTAAGATCCTACATGTGACCTCTGGCAGGTAAGATCATCGTCGGCTGCCAGGTGTTGTGTTAATCCAGGTAATCCTCTCTACCCCTCACCTTCACTACCCGCACCCCCCATCTCCTCCCTTCACTCTCACCTCCTCCCCTTACCTCTCGTACACCCCTCTCACCTTCAACCTCTCACCTCCGCGTCAGTGATCAGTATCAGGACACACAGGTGGCAGGGATTGTGTCTCAGGGTGACAGCTGGTGGCTAGATTACAAAGTGAGGTGAAGTGACGTGGTGTAGAGGTAAAAATATACCTGTGAAGCCATTACCTCCAGCCTCTCTCACCAGAACTTCAACACATGTACCACCGACTTATTACTGACTTCCTGTAACCTAAACCTAACCTAAACCTAAGCTAAACCTAACCTAAACCTAAGCCACTGTTTTAGTACACATGTTTGGGTACAGTTCCGGCTCCTTGACATTTGGCTCTGTATGTTAATGTGAGTTTAGAGGAGATTAATTTTAGTTCATTTTTATATAGATAATGAGAATGATAGTGAATAATTATGGTGTGTGTGTGTGTGTGTGTGTGTGTGTGTGTGTGTGTGTGTGTGTGTGTGTGTGTATCCGCTTCACTGATCCCGTCATAAATTTCTCCTCAAAGCTGAAGATCTTAAAACGCTTCATAAAATAGTGATACAAAGTTGATGGAAATCGCAGATGTTTTGAGCTACAACACAAAGATGGCGGTTAAGTCATGCTACAACACAAAGATGGCGGTTAAATCATGCTACAGCACAATGATGGCGGTTAAGTTATGCTACAACACAAAGATGGCGGTTAAGTCATGCTACAACACAAAGATGGCGGTTAAGTCATGCTACAACACAAAGATGGCGGTTAAGTCATGCTACAACACAAAGATGGCGGTTAAATCATGCTACAGCACAATGATGGCGGTTAAGTTATGCTACAACACAAAGATGGCGGTTAAGCCATGCTACAACACAAAGATGGCGGTTGCTAAGCCGTGCTACAACACAAATGGCAGGTTTAAGTCATGCTACAACACAAAGATGGCGGTTAAATCATGCTACAACACAAAGATGGCGGTTAAGTCATGCTACAACACAAAGATGGCGGTTAAATCATGCTACAACACAAAGATGGCAGTTAAATCATGCTACAACACAAAGATGGCAGTTAAATCATGCTACAACACAAAGATGGCGGTTAAATCATGCTACAACACAAAGATGGCGGTTAAATCATACTACAACACAATGATGGCGGAAATGCTTTAACGTGGTGTTCACTACCCTCTCCCTTCCTCCCTCCCTCTACCCTCCGTCCTTCCATCCTTATATTCCTCCCCCTTTACCTTCCCTCCCGTTCCACCCTCCTTCCATCCTTACCTCCCTCATTTCCTCCCTCCCTCCCTCTCTATCCCACCCTTTCCACCAATCAAAGTAAACAAACAGACAAACACACTACCACAGACACAGGATGATTGTTATAGCCCACACGGGGATAATTTCTCGATGTTTTATGTGTGAGGGAGAGACATACACTGATCAAGACAGCTTATACCAAGGTGGTGTAGAGTGAGGGCTGGGCAGAAGTGGGGCTGGG
>NW_024730579.1:647500-672500 GCF_018991925.1 Homarus americanus
GGGGTCAGGTAGGAGCTACCTGTGGGTGGGTGAAGGTCGGCGTCAGGTTCACACGTCTAAATTGTAATTAGGGATCACCTGAAGATTAGGTCCCCCTTAGATTATATCAGCTGAGGTAATGAAAGAGGAGTGCGTAACAGAAGGAGATAGTTTCATAACTTGATAAGCCTTATCTCTCTCTCTGCATGCAAGAGAACAGGAGCGATCAAACCATGATTGTGAAGTGAAAGTTTTGGTAGAAGATGGGATAAATGCACTCATACAACCCTGATAACCCCAGCAATGCTGTCAGCACATACCGAGGCATCCCGAGTGGAAAAGCAACATTCATCCCAAGGAAAGTCGGTGAAGAATTCTCGCAAGGATTGCCAGCTTGCCCTCCGATAGTGCCATAGTTGACGTTTAGAGGGGGGTGGGGGAGGTGGTCGTGCCCAGTTTGATTTAATAGAAATAAGATTGTGATCAGAAGACCCTAAGGGGGCAAAGATTGAGTATGAACAGTGTGAGGGGTTAGAGGTAAAACAAAGATCAAGAATGTTAGTAAGTTGATCGTGTCGATCCAGAACACGTGTAATGTTTAATTATTTGTTCCAGATCATTAAGTAAGGAAATAGAGAGTGCCTCAGCAGAGCCAAGCCACTCTCTGTGATGTACATTAAAATCCCCTAGGTAGAGGATCTCGGTGTTGGGGTGTGTGGATAGTAACGGCTCATGGCAAGAAGTGAAATAGTCAAAGAGTTCGAAATAGTTGGTAGAGTTGGGAGAACAGTATAGGAAACAAAGAAAAACATTCATAGTTGGTAGAGATATTTTGAGCCAGATGACATCATAAAGAGAAGATTCAAGACCCGTGAGTCGAGCTATAGGTGTACGTGTGTTGCAGTAGGCTCATACACCTCCCTTAGAACGGAAAGAGGTAGAAAGGTTGTAGTTAGAGACTTGAAAAGATTTGGGTTAAGCTGCTTTGGCCAGATGAAGTTCAGATAGTAGCAAGAGGTCGGGGGAAGAGGTTAATTGATGGTGCTCCACAGAAGGACAATTGGATCTCAGGCCGCGAATGTTGGAAAAATGAAATGTGAAAAAAAGCCGATCCTCCAGCAACCACGATGACGTCAGTTGAGGCCCTAGTAGTTTGATGATGATCAGGTCGGCCCTGGGGTCCACAACCTTCCCGACCACTGGGACCTATCCGAGAAGGCCCCGCTTGAATATTGTTGTCAACTGATATCATAGGAGAATAAAAGAATAGAAAGAATAGAACAGACCAAGAATGAGTAAGGTTATATATGTTGTGTTGTCAACAGTAAGATAAACAATTGAGACCCTGCAATTGTGTGTAAATGAGGCAGCTTAGGTTAGGTTAGGTTAGGTTAGGTTAGGTTAGGTTAGGTTAGGTTAGGTTAGGTTAGGTTAGGTTAGGTTAGGTTAGGTAGGTTAGGATAAATAAGGTTGAATGTAATTAATATTAAGATGAACTAAACAGTGGTGGGTAATCTCCACAAGCTTCCTTATCAGCGTCTTCCTCCCTGTCATCTCCCACTAAGGAGACGTCACTTATCTTCACCTGTTACTGTGTCTCCTGCCACCATCTCCTCCTCCTTAATTATTTACCTTCATTTATTACACCTTTTGATTCTTTCTATCTCCCAAATCCTGACCTAACCTAACCTAACCTAACCTAACCTTACCTAACCTAACCTAACCCCCATTAGGTAAATTTGGGGTGTTTAATCTTCACGTAATCCCAGACTCGATATATGTAGGCATTTGGGTAGTTAGCTGGAGGAGCTATGTGTGTGGGGGAGTAGCTATGTCATAGTATATTATTCATGATCGTGATCAATGCTTTTAAACACACACACACACACACACACACACGGAAGCACAAATACTCACACATTTAACAACGTGTGAGTATACCTCCTCGACAGTGAACACGTTTAGTGCAGAATAAAGGCAACAGCTGAGCACGACTGTGTGTAAGAAGGGACAGAACAGCTGAAGAATGTGAGAGAGAGAGAGAGAGAGAGAGATACAGGCAGAAAGACAGACACAGACAGACAAACAGAGACAGACAGCAGACAGATAGATAGACAGACACAGACAGACAGACAGACAGATACAGACAGACAGACAGACAGACAGATACAGACAGACAGATAGACACAGACAGACAGACAGACAGATAGACACAGACAGACAGATAGACACAGGCAGACAGACAGACAGACAGATACAGACAGACAGATAGACACAGACAGACAGACAGACAAGGACCCACTAACTCTAATATTAGCCAAACAAGACTCTGGAGAGTTTAATTGCTGACATGATTTACTTTTATTACCGAGTCATACCCACCAACCACCTGTGTGCGTGCGTGTGTCTGTGTGTGTCTGTATGTGTCTGTGTGTGTCTGTGTGTGTCTGTATGTGTCTGTGTGTCTGTGTGTGTCTGTGTGTGTCTGTATGTGTCTGTGTGCGTGCGTGTGTCTGTGGGTGTCTGTGTGTCTCTGTGTGTGTAAACAGAGAGACAAAAACACAAATTACCTCGTTAAGATAAATAAAAAATATCCAATATTCCACAAACAATATCACCCAAACACACGAACACCAAAACACTATTAAAAACACATAACATTTCTTATACACCCCCCCAAAAAAAAACAACAACTTAATACGAAACTTTAATTAAGAAAAAAAATACCACACTAATAATTCAGTAACTACCTCACCGTTGGTAGTGTTGGCAGAGGTGAGGAAGAACGTCATTACAAACACTCAGAACCTTCACTACCCGCATTTGTTTCATCATTGTCGTGAGAAAGATTCAGGGTCGGTGAGAAAGGACGGTAGTGATCGGTTAAAGAGTTTATAGATACAGTACGGTGTCCCGGTGACGTTGATTCGTTGTTTCGTCTGCAGGCTGATATAGATAACATAAAAATCTATTATACTTATACTGGGAAAACAAAAGACGATCGTAACTCTCTAGGAATATAGATCGGATCGTGTTTTAGTCTTAAAAGGTTCACTGATTTTAATAATAATAATAATAATAATAATAATAATAATAATAATAATAATACAAATAAGAAGAATAAAAATAAGATCAACAACAACAACAATAAGATTCCTAACCTCAACAATAACAGAAGAAATAGTAAACAGACAAGGCTAACTACTATATACCTCCTACAGAGCCTAGTGCAGCTCCTAGGGTGAACCACAGTATAGCCCTACTAACACACTTTAACACCTGTAATAAACACCAGCAGTTGCCAGCGCCAGATACAAGAGAGACGAACAGACTTACCTACAATGAGAGAGAGAGAGAGAGAGAGAGAGAGAGAGAGAGAGAGAGAGAGGTACAATATAAAAGTACAGTACATGAACACAAGGAGGGAGGATTTGCTGCCCAGAGGTGTGTGTGTGTGTGTGTGTGTGTGTGGTAAGATCCTCCTGGTGGCGGTCACACCTGCCGCTGGAGCTTCACGTCCCTTAGTGGGTTGTGTCACTATCTCTAACCTTCTATTTACCTTCTGTACAAACGCCACAACAGGCACTAAGTGGGTATATCTTCGCCAGACGTTCCTTGTGTGAAGTTTGTGTCAATGTCTCCGCAGCGAGCATTTCGTCTGGCGTTGGTGCCTTATAGTGTGTCTTTACGGGATAAGAAAGTCCGAACGGTGTTGATTACGCACACACACACACACACACACACACACACACACACACACACACACGCCATCGTACTCACGCAAACACCTCAGCGTGACTAAACAACCAACTTCAGATCAAAAAAGTAGATAATATCATTGTTGAATTTTTTTATGTGATAATGTCAATACGTTTTTACCTCACACAACACTATACTTACATACAGAGAATCACTAACACAAACTTATTCTTAAAATACAGAAGTGAAAAATATAGACCCCAAAAAAATATATATATATTATTTCCAAACAAAGATTTAAACAGGAATTTCATGTTAAATTTTTTATGTGATTTGGTTTCGTCTCCCACGCTTGAATTTTATCCCGATACACTTTGATTTCTCGCCGTTATGGTCGATTAAAATTTCTACAACGTTATAGTTGATAATTCGTGATTGTAGTGTAGTTTTAGGTGTTGGTGAACGATATCTGTACCTACATCCAATATACAGTATATTTACATTATATACTATACTCATTCTAGTCCTGTTATATTACGGGTCATTATATTCAGTGGCCGAATGGATACAGTACTCTCCTTCCGTCCCTAAGTTCGCTGGTTCGAGCTCCATTTATCACGAAGCCATCTAGTTTAACATCGTAATGACAATAGTACTAACAACTATACAAATAAAAACAACAATAATAACAGCAATGATGATGATGATGATGATAATAATAATAACAACAACAATAACAATAACAACAATAACAATAACAATAATAATAACAATAACAACAATAATAACAATAACAATAATAACAACAATAACAATAATAATACTAACAACAACAACAACAACACGCAGGAAACAGAGGCAGGTGAGGCAACATAAACATGAGGGAGAAAATGAAGAATAAGAGCTAAAGTGAGAGAGAATATGAGAGAGAGGCGGGGGAGGGGCTAGCTAGAGAACGGGGCACGGGGCACAAGGTTGGGGGGTGTAAGCTGGGCACACTGGCAGGCAGGTAGGTAGGTACACACACACTAAGGGAGAGAGTGTTGCCTGGGCCGTGATACACTGTGGGTCCTTCTCCTCTCTCGCTACTCACCCCCCCCCCCTCATAAAACAAATCCTTGAAGCCTCACCCCTCACCCCCCCCACCTCCAAAAAAGACAGAAAAAACCATATAGTAGACCCCAATCACTCAATAGGGTCACAGTGTAAAAAAAAAATATATATAACCTCACCAAAAATTGTAAATCAACTGTCTGGGAAATACAAAAAAAAATTAACTGAATCACGAAATACCAAAAAAAAATAAAAAAAAAAAATAAAAAAAAAATTAAAATCTCACGCATGAAAGAGTTACATCTCCGGAAAATAATGATGGTGTTATATGTGCGACGCAGATAGATGACACAGAAGAGATTGTTGAAGAGTTGTGGGTCGACGTACAACAGTGAGAGAGAGAGAGAGAGAGAGAGAGGACTTTCCTACGCCCCGTTGTCTAATACCTGTACAAGAGCTGAGGTAAGATTACAGTTTACATGACTTAGTATACATTATATATCATACACCATGTATCATACTCCATACATCATAATTATACCATACAACATACACCACACACTATGCACCATACATTATACAACATACACCACACACTGTGCACCATACATTATACAACATACACCACACACTATGCGCCATACATTATACAACATACATGACACACTGTGCACCATACATTATATAACATACACCACACACTATGCGCCATACATTATACAACATACATGACACACTATGCACCATACATTATACAACATACATGACACACTATGCGCCATACATTATACAACATACATGACACACTGTGCACCATACATTATACAACATACACCACACACTATGCACCATACATTATACAACATACATGACACACTATGCGCCATACATTATACAACATACACCACACACTATGCACCATACATTATACAACATACACCACACACTATGCACATTTATACAACATACACCACGCACTATTAAAAAGCTATACATTATACTACAAACATACCCCACACACGGCACCATACATTATACAACATACACTACAATTGTGGGTTCTTTGTTCAGGGGAATTACCCAGGGGAATTCAGGTTTTCAGGGGGGGGGGAACTGATTCGGGAGCAAGAGATGTGTTCGATGAGAAATCAATCACAGAATTTTGGCCCTTGATGTGCGATTCCTACCCAAAAGTGGCAGAAAGAGCTATCCGTGCATTGCTTCCGTTTGTGTCGACATATCTTTGTGAGTCAGGCTTTTCAACTCTGTTGCAAATTAAAACGAAGCAACGTAGTAGATTAGAGGTAGAAAATGACCTGCGTTGTGCCCTTTCAAGCACTCCTCCGCGTATCCCAGAATTGGCGAAGAAAAAACAATCACAGGTTTCTCATTGACTGTAATCTTCATCTGAATAAAATTAATTACAAATTTACAATATCCTGGTATTCTATTGAACTTTTTGTTTATTGCATTATGCTTCAGTTTGGTCTGTTAAATAATTCATTATAAATATAAAAAAAACTATTTTACTTTTATTCAAGTTTTATAAATCCATCAACATTTTCAATTGGCATTTAATTTGTAAAACTCCACTATAAAAATAATCCATGTAAAATTGTAAATGTATATGTACTTATATGGAAAAAATAAAGGATTTTCAGTATTATATGCATATTATTTGGAATGCACTTTTTGAGGCAGACAATCTTGGAAAGGAGGGGGGAATGACATTCTGACATATGGTGAAAGGAGTGCATGGGGCAAACAAGGTTGAGAACCACTGCACTACACACTATGCACCATACATTATACAACATACAAGACACACTATGCACCATACATTATACAACATACAAGACACACTATGCACCATACATTATACAATATACACCGTAACACTGTTAATTACTGTGTCAGGAGGTTAGGTTATACTCATAAGTTGGGGAACATTTATGTATTTTTTAATACTAGTTGTTGAATGTAATGCATACGCTGTGTGTGTGTGTGTGCACGATAAATTATCAATATTCCTCGTGATAAAGTACCTAACTAACCTAACTTAGCCTAACCTTACTCATTTACTTTAGGGACACTTATACAGCCTTATGATAGTTAACGACGCCTTACATCAAACAACGCCAATTTTACCCTGCATAAATTAATTTCCATTGAGATAAGCAAAGAGGAAAATTTTTTCCCTATTCGGCAAAAATTTCAGTTGATTTTAAGGCTTACCCGGTAGTTCTCTTTATTTAGCGTCACACACACACTATATATATATATATATATATATATATATATATATATATATATATATATATATATATATATATATATATATATATATATATCTTTTATACAAAATCTACGGGAAAATGGAAACAACAGCAATTTTCCCGTGATTTTATCAAGATTTTATCTTTTATCCACGTTTTCATTGTGATTTACATGATATATATATGTATATATATATATATATATATATATATATATATATATATATTTATATATATATATATATATATATATATATATATATATATATATATATATATATATATGCAAATCACTGTAGGTGTGAGATTCAGGTAAGTTGATAATCAAAGGAAAGAAGAAAAACACGTGTTTTTTCTTTCTTCCTCAGGTTATCAGCATATATGTATATATATATATATATATATATATATATATATATATATATATATATATATATATGTATATATATACACATATAACACACATGAGCTCACCGAGCACAAACAAAGCATCACTTGTATAGGGGCTGACATTTGCCGTCACTCAGTGAAACGATTTTTAACATTCTGTTATCCACATTGTTGGTCCATCACACCTCACTATTACTCTGTGTCACCGCCAGTCATTCATCTTCTCAGTATACACAACCAAAGTTTGTACATTATATTTACATTTTAACTGGGAACTTTCAAGTTAAGACTTAAGGTGAATTCTCAGAGACCCGAAAGATACAGTTTCCCCCTGACTGGAGATGTGTTTGAATGACTCATTTAATATAAAATGTGGTGATGGAGTCTTAGTTTTTCCTAACCCTATCCTTCACTACAGACGTGAAAATACGTCTAACTTAAACAAATTACCAGCGACAGAAAAATAGATTCTTAGAGCTATGAACATTGAGTGTATCCCTTAACTAGATATGTGAGAATGTATGGAACCGGTTAACTTAATCTTACATGATTACTCTGGCCAATACTGGATGATGAAAATGGGTAAGGAAGGGAAGAACTGACTGACAGACAGATAAAGGCGAGAGAGAGGGAGGGGAAAATAAACCTAGCTTAACCCCTCTGCTCCATCATCAATGCTTCCTTCAGCCAAGCAAGATGCCCAGCTGACTGGAAGACCTCTTAAGTGTCACCAGTGCACAAGTCCTTAACCCTTTCACAGCGGCAGGTTACCCTAAGTTGAATAAAATCGTCTGGCGGGAGTCTGAATAAAATTGCAAGCACGTGACACGCGGTGAAAAGGTTAATCGAGAGAGGTTTTAAATGATTTAAGACCCACTGCCATCCCCCCTAATACCCAGCTTAATCCCCTAAAGTTTTGTGTTTGACTGGGCTTATGCTGATATTGCAGGCGCCATAGATCCTCAGCAATTTGGCAATATGAAAACTTCCTCCACCACTCACGTCTTGTCAGCTTTCTCGACTACAAATACCGCCATCTGGAAAAACGAAAGACGTGGGTGTCGCCTTCATTGACGTCACCAAGGCATTTGACCAAGTCGACCACAATTTAGTCGTCAACAAAGATATCGATCGACCTCGGGTTTTGGAGAAGTCTTATACCATGGCTTACAGACTTCCTTGGTGACCGACGCTCTGCTTCCTCCTGCTTATCAATGATGCCCTAAGAGAAACTTCTGCTCGCCGGAAATATGTCGACGACTCCACCATTGGGATCTGCGTGAACAACTCAGCTCCCGTCTACACCGCCCTCTAGAATATATTGAACAGTCTCCAAAATTGGGCCACCAACAACCATGTCACCATCAACCATACCAAGACCATGGTTATGCACATCAACCTCTCCTCTGACCTTGTCCCCCCACCATTACTTTGGGCCTCAACACAACGTAAACACCTAGAAAAGTGCAAAAGAGGGCATGCAAGATTATTCTCTCCCCTTCCTACTCCACATATCAAGAAGCGCTCAACACACTGACCCTCTCGGCTCTCTCTGACCATCACCACGACCTCCTCTGCAAATTTGGCGAGAAGCTTCTGCACCATCCTTGGCACCGGCTCCTACTACCACCCGAGATCCATCGTCCGCCAATTGCTGTTCGACACCACATCCGCATCCACCCCATACGAGCACGAACTGATCGCTATAAGAACAGCCCAGTCCCAACCATTGTAAAACTTATCAACAACTCGTAATCAACCAGTGTGTTCACTCCCAGCCAATCTTTCCTTTTTGCACTGTTACTATGTTGAAATGCTCCATATATTTATTATATATCATATATGTTTCACTATGTTTTTTGTATACTATTTGTGAATCAAGTGACCCATTCCCCGATTATGTAACTGTATATTTTCACCCTTGTGGCTGCCATGCTCTTTCAATAAACCGTTAATTATTATTATTATTATTATTATTATTATTACAAACACACCCACCCACCCATCCACACACACACATGGGCTCACTGTGACAGACTAACAGATGCTCACCTTGTATACTAAAAGGCCTCACATGTGGCCACAAAGTTGAGTCATCAGGTGAGAGAGATGTGTACATTAGTTCCTCCTCCACCACACAACACCAGCCACTGTACCTGTCATCAGCGGCCCCTCTGTTACCGCCTCTGTCTCACCGGCTCAAAGTCACAAATTTAGGTATCTTAATTTGTCCGTTGGGTCACCTGAGGATTAGCCCCCAGCTTATTTCAGCTTAAAATTATCTACCCTAATATTTACCCTAACCTAAACTAATTTAACCTAACCTAACATAATGCTTACCTGGGCCCAACCTAACCTAACCTAACCTAACCCGGCGTATACCAAAGAAAAAATTAACTAATATTCTCCTTTCTATTCTATTTCAGGCGTCAAATTAATAAAGAATCAATGTAAATAATAAATTAACACTAGAGATAAGAGAAATCAATTTAACAGATAACCAGATACCAGACAATAATCAGTCGTTACAGGATTAGATAAGAAGACATACCTGACCACAAAACACCTGTATGGTAATGAGGTTTTGTTTATATAGAAAATCTGACAACAAAATTAATTTAATACCTTTTGTTTTAATTACTCTACTATCTTCATTAACTCTTTTATTATTCTCACCTGAAAAAAATTAGGTTAGGTTAGGTTAGGTTAGGTTAGGTTAGGTTAGGTTAGGTTAGTGTACCATCATTGATCAAGACTACAGGAGAAAGACACAGCTGCAATAAGATCTTTCGTGTTTTACATCATTATCAGACAAAGTAAACACGCACACACACACACACACACACACACACAGAACTTTGGTTACTTATAAAAAGCAACTCTGAGTATTTATTAAGACTCGCGTGACTTAAGGTTCTCAAGGTTACCTCTTAAATATTTACGTTAGACGAGCACGAAAATAATTCACCTAACGTAACCTAACCTAACCTATCGTAACCTAACCTAACCTAACCTAACCTAACCTAACCTATCGTAACCTAACCTAACCTATTGTAACCTATCCCTAACATTTGGGATACATTGTGAGGTGTTGTATCTATCTATCTATCTATCTATCTGTCTGTCTGTCTGTCTGTCTGTCTGTCTGTCTGTCTGTCTGTCTGTCTGTCTGTCTGTCTGTCTGTCTGTCTGTCTTTGTCTGTATGTTTCTGTTTGTCTGCCTCTTTGTGTGTGTGTGTGTGAGAGAGAGAGAGAGTAGGCATGTGTATGTGCGTGTGTGTGAGTAGGTCGGTGTATGTATGTGCGTGTGTGTGAGTAGGTGTGTGTATGTATGTGCGTGTGTGTGAGTAGGTGTGTGTAAATATGGAGGTGTGTTTTTCTGGGCCAGGAATCAAAACAGTAAGCGTCACACCTGCCTCCCTACACCTGGGTCTACCTGGCGAGTAAGTAAACACATTCCCAGGTTAATTACCGTCTAATTGAATCTTCCTCCACCACTACACTACCAACACTTGTACCTGATTTATCTTAACCTGACCCGGAAACACGCCCCCCCCCCCACTTAAACATAAACCAACTAACCTATCCCGATAAAACCTAATATAACCTAACCTAAATTCACCTAACCTAACCTAACCAAATCTGACGTCACCAAACCAAACGTTATCTAACCTAACCTAACCTAAACCTAACCAAGGATAATTCTACTACACTATTTGCATCCTCTAAGAAACTTTGTAAACCCTCTTTTTTATCAGTCATTTTACAGTCTAATAATACAGTACAACACGCGAGAGTTCTTTGTATGTGTAGTGAAACGATAAATGACCCTTTGGTGTAGACTATTCCTCCCGAATCTTAATAAGAAATAAATGAAGCATTTGCGTGTGTTTACGTTATGGGACAGGAGGGTGGGTTGGGTAGGGATGGGGAAGGGGGGGGGGAGGGGAAAACAGGGAGTGAGGGAGGGGGGAGGGGGCATGTACCCTCCCCCCCTACAAGTCATGTAAGGGGGGGTAAAGGAAGGCAAGAATCCATAACTATTTTTGATTAATATTCCAGCTATTATACTAGTAAGTTATATTCTAGTATCGTTTATATTTATTGTTCCTCATTTATTTTATATTACTTCATATACACAAACCAAGTCACTCAATAGTATTTTTTTTTTAGTAATGGCGGTGAAAAAGGTTAGGTGTAGTACAGCGTTCCTCCTGCATGTGACGTGTACAAGTAATTCGTGTGCCGCTGTACTGACCAACACCAAATATTTTCCCTCACAAGTTTAACACAAGCATTGACTCACTTAACCAAACCAAACCTAACCTAACCTAACCTAACCTAACCTAACCTAACCTAACCTAACCAAACCTAACCTAACCTAACCTAACCAATCTAACCCATCTAATATAACTTAACCTAACCTAACTTAACTTTCACATACGAAAAATTGTGATTACTCTCACCAATGACCAAGACACTGTGTGTAAATGTTGTACGACACACACGGTAAAATGACTTACTTTACCACCGTCGTGAACCAAGATGCCAGCGAATAAGTTTCTTCCGCTTGAGTTCCTTCTGAGTGACAAGCTAAAGCCATAACGTTACTCAGGATGAAACTGGAGGAGTGAGTAACTGAGGCACCGGAGTGAGCAGCACCAACTGAGGCACCAGAACAACTGATGCACCGGAGTGAGCAGCACCAACTGAGCACCAGGAGGAGCAGCACCAATTGAGGCACCGGAGTGAGCAGCACCAACTGAAGCACCGGAGTGAGCAGTACCAACTGAAGCACCAGAGTGAGCACCAATTGAGGCACCGGAGTGAGCAGCACCAACTGAAGCACCGGAGTGAGCAGTACCAACTGAAGCACCAGAGTGAGCACCAATTGAGGCACCAGAGTGAGCACCAATTGAGGCACCCCTACTTCTGATCTTCCCTCACTTAACACCAAACACCGGAGCCTCAACCTAACCTGCCACCTCTGCCATGTTAAGACTTGAACTTTGTTAATCCTTGGAGACAATATAAAATAACCTCACATGATCTGTCCTAGTAGTAGTAGTAGTAGTAGGCAGCTTCACTCCTCTAGTGTTCACAACCTCTGGTGGGATGGGACCAAGTGCAAGATGTTTCTACGCCAGACTCGCGGAGGTGATCTCCGAACAGAAGCAGCAGCCCAGAAGTTTCGTTACAGCCTGGATGAGATGTCGACTGTCCTTCTCTCTCCTTCGGTCGGCTTTGCTCTGCCTCAGGGGAACGAGAGCATCGGCTCTAAAGCCGACAACAGTTGCAGATATTGACTATGAAGCAACAGTCACTGAATGCCGCATAGATCTGCGGCTCAACTAACCCAACACAGATAGGATAGCTACTTATGTATTAGGATATTTAATATTAAGGTAATAAAATGGTGGCGAAGGTGTGGCTATTGGGGGAGGCAGGAGGCCAATAATTAAAAAAGTAGTAGTAGTAGTAGTCGTAGTAGTAGTAGTAGTAGTAGTAGTAATTAGCCCGAGTATCGTGTTTCTGTTACTGCCTCACATTCCAGCGTGTAGCCCGGGTCAGTAATGTATTCAATGTGAGGCGCGCCATCGTTAGGTTAGGTTAATTATCAGGTGAAATAAGTTGGGGTGACTTATCTATCTATCTATCTATCTATCTATCTATCTATCTATCTATCTATCTATCTATCTTGGCACCTTATCTACTTTACGAGTACCTTCTGACGCTTATGTGTCTCAGGTGTTTATGATCTCAGGTGTTTATGGTCTCAGGTGTTTATTGTTTCAGGTGTTTATTGTTTCAGGTGTTTATGGTCTCAGGTGTTTATGGTCTCAGGTGTTTATGATATCAGGTGTTTATGATCTCAGGTGTTAATGATCTCAGGTGTTTATGATCTCAGGTGTTTATGATCTCAGGTGTTAATGATCTCAGGTGTTTATGATCTCAGGTGTTAATGATCTCAGGTGTTTATGATCTCAGGTGTTTATGATCTCAGGTGTTTATGATCTCAGGTGTTTATGGTCTCAGGTGTTTATGGTCTCAGGTGTTTATGATATCAGGTGTTTATGATCTCAGGTGTTTATGATCTCAGGTGTTTATGATCTCAGGTGTTTATGATCTCAGGTGTTTATGGTCTCAGGTGTTTATGATCTCAGGTGTTTATGATCTCAGGTGTTTATGATCTCAGGTGTTTATGTCTCAGGTGTTTATGATATCCCCAGTCGTTGCAACACTTCTACCACTGGATCAGGAAAAGGGAGAGCCAAGATGTGTGGTTGCAGCCTGCGCTCCTGCCTCACCACATAAAGCAATTCACGCGCAGCCATCATCCAGTTCATTATACCTGTCATCATCATTAAAACCCCTGTACCCCCAAAAGTCCTATGCCGACGGACGAGTGGCGACGGGGACAGGCAGAGATGACTGCCGGGAGTCTCTAGTCACAACTCTGCACCTGGACGGCACAGATAAGATGGTCGTTTATGCACTAGGGAGACCGGTCAGACTGTGGCAACTATCGTGAGATCTCGCTGCTCTCCGTAGCTGGCAAGATTATCGCCCGAGTCCTCTTGAGACGGAAAGCTTCCTCCCAGAATGTCAATGTGGTTTTAGACCATCACGTGGCACCACTGACATGATCTTTGCTGCCCGCCAAGAGCAACGTCGTGACCTGTACATGGCTTTCATCGACCTAACTAAGGCCTTCGACTCGGTCAACAGGGAAGCCCTCTGGTGGACCCTCAGCCGTTCTGGCTGCCCACCAAAATTCATCGCCATCGTGAGGCAACTCCACGAGGGCATGAACGGCAGTGTCCTGCACAACGGCACCCAGTCTGAGTTCTTCTCCACCCAAACAGGGGTTAAACAAGGGTGTGTACTGGCACCAACTCTCTTTTCTATTTTCTTGGCTGCCTTCCTTACTCGTGCCAGTGACATTTTAGCCGGCGGGTTGAACATCGACTACCGGGTGAAGGGGGGTCTTTTTAACAGAAGACGACTCCAGGCAAGAACAAAAGTGTCGACAGCTTCTATTAATGAATTTCGGTATGCAAACGACCTCACCCTTGTTGCTCACACTGAACACGACCTACAGGAGATCCTAAACACCTATGCAGATGCGCATGCGCACTTCGGTCCTGAGGTGAATGTACGTAAGACTCAGATTCTCTTTCAACCTGCCCCAGGTTCAGACACACCTCCACCATCCATCCAGATTAACGGTACTACCCTCTCTAGAGTTACCCACTTTCGGTATCTCGGCTCCCACCTGCCCACCACGAAAGATATCGATGAAAAGATTCAGCACCGGATCAGAAGTGCATCTCAAGCTTTGGCGGACTCCTAAACCGTATTTTCAGCTGTAGGGAGCTGAAATTATCTACCAAGCTTCATGTATAACGAGCAGTGGTCCTCCCCACCCTGCTGTACGGCAATGAGGCATGGGTCGCGTACAGGAGGCACCTCATGGCACTTGAAAACTTTTACCAACGTAGTCTACGTTCCATCCTCCGAGTTTGTTGGGAAGACAAGAGAACAAATGCCAGTATTCTTGCTGACACAAACTGTAGGAGCATCGAGGCTACCATTATCCATGAACAGCTACGCTGGACTGGCCATGTTACCCGCATGAACGACAGTAGACTGCCAGAGCAGCTACTTTACAGTCACCTAACGAATAGTAAACGTAGCGCTGGCGGGCAACTGAAAAGGTATAAAGATAGTCTTAAGACAAACCTGAAAAAGTGCCAAATCGACCCCCTCACCTGGGAGACGATCACTCCACATCCTAATGCTTGGAGGAGCACCACACGAGAAGGTGTCAATACTTTCGAGTTAGCCCGACTGCAAACCGAGGCAAACAAGCGCCAGCGCCGGAAAGACGCTGCCACCGCCCCTCCCGCACTAGATGCAGCCCTCTATATGTGCAACGAATGTGAACGACCCCGTGGGTCCCGTATCGACCTCTTTAGTCACCTCAAAACTCACTAACCTAGGTGACATCCCTAATACCTCATATCATTGTATCATAGCTGGATGATCATCATACTCGATTCCGAATGAAAGCAAAGTAGTAGTAGTACACCTTTTCACATATCCGTTGAGACATTGTTACATAACTATTTGACAAATTTCATAACCGAATGACAGAACACATATCGAATGACAATCTAAAATAACTGTTGGTGGTATGTCATTCTCCAATTGTTACATTCTCAAACTATATGTAGACTGTCGGTTTATTGTTCACGTCTGTCAACTTCATAACTTATGTCAATCATTTCCGTTAGTATGAACGAACAGTTATTTTAGATTGTCATTCGATATGTGTTCTGTCATTCGGTTATGAAATTTGTCAAATAGTTATGTAACAATGTCTCAACGGATATGTGAAAAGGTGTAGTTATGGTCTCAGGTGTAGTTATGGTCTCAGGTGTAGTTATGGTCTCAGGTGTAGTTATGGTCTCAGGTGTAGTTATGGTCTCAGGTGTAGTTATGGTCTCAGGTGTAGTTATGGTCTCAGGTGTAGTTATGGTCTCAGGTGTAGTTATGGTCTCAGGTGTAGTTATGGTCTCAGGTGTAGTTATGGTCTCAGGTGTAGTTATGGTCTCAGGTGTAGTTATGGTCTCAGGTGTAGTTATGGTCTCAGGTGTAGTTATGGTCTCAGGTGTAGTTATGGTCTCAGGTGTAGTTATGGTCTCAGGTGTAGTTATGGTCTCAGGTGTAGTTATGGTCTCAGGTGTCGTGATAGGTGGGGACACAGCTGGGGTCTGTGGCAAAAATATTAATCAATCTACTCAGAGACGTTCATGACTTTCGGAATGTCGATGGAATGTGATGGACAATGCGCACACACAAACACGCACACGCACACACAAACAAGTTTCCCCTCGTGTTCACGGATGAATTTGTTGGCTGTCGTCAGCACAAAAACCACACCCGGAGTTAACGAGTTTCGTGACCCGGTGTCAAGAAATAACCCAACAAGACCAAACAACTCGCCAACTGTAGTGGCTAACTATTATTTCGGAACATAGTTCGTCAATCGATTAAGATCCAAGTAGCCAATTACTGCTGGATAGACAGAGGCAAATGGTATCGAAAAACTTACTGCACACTTTCTCCCTCCCGGGGGTCGAACTCAAGATCGCTTACGAGTATACTGACTACTACAGTACACCACAGGGGACGTGATAGTAGCCTAAACACACACACACACACTTGGTGTTTATGAGGAAGTGTCAGCTGTTTGACCACTGTTCACCTTTTCACTGCTGTTTTCCTAATGTTTTGTTGACGTTTGGCTGATGTTTCTCTCCCTTGTTTTACTTGGCCATACTGATGCTGGTGTCTTCTCACTTCATTTGTTTTTGTTTTTTGGTAGTGTTTGGCGAGGCGTGACAGATGTGGCCGCCACACACCAGTCCGGCGCTATCCACAACACCCACCTCCCCCCTTCACCCCTTTCTTACAAACCTTTATATATAAGCTAATTGAAAATGAAATTCAGAGTAAAAACGTCTTCCTCCGCGTCTTGTGTTTGTGTCAGGGAACTTAACACCGCAGTGTATAGTTACTTGCTTGTGTTTATCACTTCTCAATATTCACGAGATAAGTTGGATGTTAGAGTGTTCTCTTGTGGGTGTGTGTGTGTGTGTGTGTGTGTGTGTGTGTGTGTGTGTGTGTGTGTGTGTGTGTGTATTTATGTTCGTCAACGAGTAATGAAACCATTAGAATCATGTATATATTGATGTTATCAATAAAAAAACATTAAGACAACCCATTTTCTTTTCTCCAAATGTAACGGAAAGAGTAAATTGCGTTTACTGCTGAACAAAGAACACTTAACTGTGGAGGAGTTACGAGACAGCACAAAGTAAGAAATGAACAGCATGCAGAGAAACATTACACAAAGTGTCTGACAACAAAACACCTTGGGCAAATATTGTAAAGTTTCATCATATGATATTTATGGTCTACGTTACTTATTACACATGGTATAATACTGTCTTAGCGACAGAGGGAGACACCTGTGAACACGATCCTGCCTCACGCTCTAAAATAACACTACCACCACCTGGGTGACGCCCGCTGCACCACAACACACAATTACCTGGAAATAAATAATGTGGGGCAGCTGGTGGTGACGCCTGCTGCTGCCTCTGTGTCGCCACCACCCCGGGGAGCCCCGCTGACTGTCAGTAATTCATTGTGAGGGATTAATGAATGGTGGTGTGGGTGAGGAACTCACACCTGGTGGTGTGGGTGAGGGACTCACACCTGGTGGTGTGGGTGAGGGACCCACACCTGGTGGTGTGGGTGAGGGACCCACACCTAGTGGTGTGGGTGAGGACATCACACCTGGTGGTGTGGGTGAGGGACTCACACCTGGTGGTGTGGGTGAGGACCTCACACCTGGTGGTGTGGGTGAGGACATCACACCTGGTGGTGTGGGTGAGGGACTCACACCTGGTGGTGTGGGTGAAGGACCTCACACCTGTGTGAGAGTAATGAGGAACGACTCGTGATTGATCGTCGCGGAACAACAGCCAGCCACACCTGGCTCGTGTGTGTGTGTAACAATAATAATAATAATCATCGGTTTATTAACAAACACATTAGCCAAATGCTGAAAATATACAAATAACATAAAAGGTACATAAAGAACATAATAACAAGAGAGAGAGAGATAGAGTCATTTATCATGGAATTTAACCATAGTTTGGAACAATAGTGAGATTGACAAGGAGTGAACACGTAAGTACTCTACAGGTTAGTGCTATTTCTTACAATAGGTGGATTGGGGCTGTTCCTATAACGATGAGTACATAATCGTTTAAATTGACTGCGGTTATGGTGTCGAACAACAAATCTTGAACGAGGTATCTCAGGTAGTAGCAGGAGACGGTGGCGAAGATGGTGTAGTAGCTACGTTTACAGATGAGGTCATGGTGTGTGTGTGTGTGTGTGTGTTGAGTCAGTGTGAACTTTTAAAAACCATTTTACCTTTGGAGTATGATGACTTGAGACTTGATCCTTGGATGACTATCAGATGTATGATAACTCCGAAGACTATGCCTTAACCCTTTGAGTCTTATTACTTAACCCCTGGCCACTTAATCCATTGAGTATTATGACTTAACCCTTTGAATGATACATATTACCCCCCCCCCCTTTAAGTACGATGATTTAACCCTTTGAATACGATGACTAATTCCCTTGGGTGGGGTAACAATGTAGAGAGAGAGACCCCTCCCCCACTAACACCCACCCACCCTGATGCTTGCCTTCTCCCTCCATCTTCCTCTCCACCTAAATACATATTCACCTGCCTACCCTCCTCCTCCTGCACCTAGCATGTTCCATCTGCCTGCCACCCTCTCCTCCTCCCACACCAACACCCAGCACAAACCTGTCCATTCAGCTTGATGGGGTGATGGTGGTGACGTAATGGTGTTGACATTATGGTGGTGACGTGATGGTGGTGACGTAATGGTGGTGACATCATGTAGGTGATATTGGTGACGTAATGGTGGTGACGTGATGGTGGTGGTGATGGGTGACATCATGTAGGTGATATGTATATGACGTAATGGTGGTGACGTGATTGCGGTGGTGACGTAATGGTGGTGACGTGATGGTGGTGGTGACGTAGTGGTGGTGACGTGATGGTGGTGGTGACGTAGTGGTAGACGTGATGGTGGTGGTGACGTAATGGTGGTGACGTGATGGTGGTGGTGACGTAGTGGTGACGTGATGGTGGTGGTGACGTAGTGGTGGTGACGTGATGGTGGTGGTGACGTAATGGTGGTGACGTGATGGTGGTGGTGACGTGATGGTGGTGACGTGGTGGTGACGTGATGGTGGTGGTGTGACGTGATGGTGGTGACGTGATGGTGGTGACGTGATGGTGGTGGTGACGTAGTGGTGGTGACGTGATGGTGGTGGTGACGTAATGGGTGACGTGATGGTGGTGGTGACGTAATGGAGTGACGTGATGGAGGTGACGTGATGGTGGTGACGTGATGGTGGTGGTGACGTAGTGGTGGTGACGTGATGGTGGTGGTGACGTTATGGTGGTGACGTGATGGTGGTGGTTGACGTAATGGAGGTGACGTGATGGTGGTGACATCATGTAGGTGATATTAATAGTAGTGTCGTAATGGTGGTAATGTGATGCTGGCGATATTAATGGTGGTGACGTCATAATGGTGACATGATAGTGGTGACGTAACTGTGATGAAGTGATGGTGGTGACGTAATGGTGGTGACGTGATAGTAGTGACGTAATGGTGGTGACGTGATGGTGGTGACGTAGTGGTGGTGACGTGATGGTGGTGACGTAACTGTGATGAAGTGATGGTGGTGACGTAATGATGGTGACGTGATAGTAGTGACGTAATGGTGATGACGTAATGGTGGTGACGTGATGGACGCCACTAACACCATTACATTATCAATGACAATATTCAAAATGGCGTCGTTATTACACTAAAACTATAAACTAAACAAGTGTGTTCCTAAATACCTGAACTGAACAACTGAACACTTGGACACCTGAACACTTGAACACCTGAACACTAGAACACCTGAACACCTGAACACCTGAACACCAGAACACCTGAACACTTGAACACCTGAACCCTAGAACACCTTAACACCAGAACACCTGAGCACTAGAACACCTTAACACCAGAACACCTGAACACTAGAACACCTGAACACCAGAACACCTGAACACTAGAACACCTGAACACTAGAACACCTGAACACTAGAACACCCGAACACTAGAACACCTGAACACTAGAACACCTGAACACTAGAGCACCTAAACACTAGAACACCTGAACACTAGAACACCCGAACACTAGAACACCCGAACACTAGAACACCAGAACACTAGAACATCTAAACACTAGACCACCTGAACACCTGAACACTAGAACACCTGAAAAACATAATAACTGAATACCAAAACACCTCATTAACTGAACACCTGAACACATAAATTATCTCAGGTAAACACTAAACATCAAGACGGGAAGACAATTAATAATTTTCACCATCAAATTATAACATTAACATTTTCTCTCATAATTATTAACTCTTCGTAACCTCATTAACGAGAGAGAGAGAGAGAGAGAGAGAGAGAGAGAGAGAGAGAGAGAGAGAGAGAGAGAGAGAGAGGCTTTTGTGTACAAGGCTCGGTATCAACAAGCTCTGAGGGGTAGGGAAGGAGGGTGGGACTTATGGTATCAGAAGCAAGATTGTGTTACTTGTAGATTAGCCACCCACCACTACCTTCTTCCTTCTCTCCTTCCTTCTCTCCTTCCTTCTCTCCTTCCTTCTCTTCTTCCTTCTCTTCTTCTCCCTCCCTCTGTCTCTATCTCCCCCTTCGTCTTTCTTCCTCTCAAAACTTATATCACCTGATGATGAAACAACGTAATACTACCAAAGGGTAAGGAGGTTAGGTTAGGTTAGGTTAGGTTAGGTTAGGTTAGGTTAGGTTATATTAGCGTTCAGGTGGTTAATTATAAGGTGAAATAAGCTACATTATACATCATTGTTCCTCTCACGTGTCGGGACGGATCACGCTTCACCACCTTTATTGTATACAGTCACACCTTTATAGTATACAGTCACACCTTTATTGTATACAGTCACACCTTTATAGTATACAGCCACACCTTTATTGTATACAGTCACACCTTTATAGTATACAGCCACACCTTTATAGTATACAGTCACACCTTTATAGTATACAGCCACACCTTTATGGTATACAGCCACACCTTTATAGTATACAGTCACACCTTTATTGTATACAGTCACACCTTTATAGTATACAGCCACACCTTTATAGTATACAGTCACAATTTTATAGTATACAGCCACACAATTTCTTATTGTATACAGTCACACCTTTTATAGTATACCTTTTATTGTATACAGTCACACACACACCTTTTATAGTATACAGTCATTCTTATAGTATAAGCACTATACAGCTACACATTTTTATAGTATACAGTCACATTTTTATGTTACAGTCACACCTTTATAGTATACAGCCACACTTTATAGTATAGTATGTTACTTTTATAGTATAGTCACAGTCTTTTATAGTGTAGCCACACTTTTATAGTATACAGCCACCCTTTATATATAGCAGCTGGTTCTTATAGTATACAGTCACACCTTTTATAGTATACAGTCACACCTTATAGTATACAGCCAATTTTTATAGTATACCTTTTATAGTATACAACTACAATTTTTATAGTATACAGTCACACTTTTATAGTATACAGCCACACTTTTTATAGTATACACACTTTTATAGTATACCTTTTTATAGTATACAGTCACCTTTATAGTATACAGTCACACTTTTATAGTATACACACTTATAGTATACACATTTTTATAGTATACAGTCATACTTTTATAGTATACAGCCACTTATAGTATACAGCACCTTTTATAGTATACAATTTTTATAGTATACACCACACCTTTTTATAGTATAGTATCACACCTTTATTGTATACAGTCACACCTTTATAGTATACAGTCACACCTTTATTGTATACAGTCACACCTTTATAGTATACAGCCACACCTTTATTGTATACAGTCACACCTTTATAGTATACAGCCACACCTTTATAGTATACAGTCACACCTTTATAGTATACAGCCACACCTTTATGGTATACAGCCACACCTTTATAGTATACAGTCACACCTTTATTGTATACAGTCACACCTTTATAGTATACAGCCACACCTTTATAGTATACAGCCACACCTTTATAATATACAGCCACACCTTTATAGTATACAGTCACATCTTTATTGTATACAGTCACACCTTTATAGTATACAGTCACACCTTTATAGTATACAGTCACACCTTTATTGTACAAAGTAAGAAGACTCCAACACCTTATTAACTCAGGCCAATGGTGTGGTGTAGGTGTGGTGTGTGGGTGTGGTGTGGGTGTGGTGTGGGTGTGGTGTGGTGTGTGATGTGGCGTGGCTACGACAGAAAGAAAGATTACCACAAATGACAAATATATTAACATTGACATTATTCCATTCTATAATCAATCTCTAGGTACGCGGGTCCTCCTCCTTCTCCCCCTTCCCCTTCTTCGTTCCCTTCTCTTCCTCCTTTCCCTTCTCCTTCTCCACTTCCTCCTTCTCTCTCCCCCCTCTCTCCTCCTCCTTCCTCTGGTCCAGCTATCACCAAGTGCCTGACGAAGGATATTTGGAGAGGGCATATTAGGCTGTTTCTCCCAACTGCAGATATTATCAGATCCTTGAATGGGCGGAGGAGGAGAAGGTGGGCGGCGGGAGGTTAGAGGTCTGTGAGGGTTGTCTACACCTTGGACAAACAGTGACGTCACAAGGTACACACGGCAGAGTAAACAAGCAAACAACTCTCCCCCCCCCTACATTTCTGTTGCACATCTTTAAAATATAACCACTTGTATCTGGGAATGGAATAGGTTAGGTTAGGTTTGGTTTGGTTAGGTTAGGTTAGGTTTGGTTTGGTTAGGTTAGGTTACCGTTAGGGTGTTTAATCATAAGGTGAAATATGCTAGGGGGTGGCTATTCTTCAGGTGATCCAAGAATTCTGTGCCTGGAACTTTTCTTAAGAATATATTAGTTTTTTCACCCAGGTATAATATGAGCCTTTGTGGGTGACGTAAGTAAGTGAGTCAGTCAGTCAGTGATTGGGTGAGTCAGTGAGTTAATGAGTGGGTGCATGAGTAAGTCAATGATTGAGTAAGTTAATGAGTAGGTGAATCAGTGAGCGAGTGAGGCAGTGAGCGAGTGAGTGAGTCAGTGAGTCAGTGAATCAGTGACCAGGTACCACTACACAGATCTTGCCAACTCACAGAAAAAATAAATAAACAAGACTCACATCGATATAAATAAAACCTTAATTCCTTTCAATAAATCTTCTTGACGCATTTATCACCATTACCACCACCACCACCATTACCACCACCACCACCATTACCACCACCACCATTACCACTATAGTAAGCTTTGTCAGATCAAACTATGCCAGTAGAAAAACATACATCTCTAGGGTTATTATTTGTAAAATGTAAGGATGCATTATCGCCTCAGGGACTATATTAGATACTGCACATGATGTTACTGTCTACTTTAAATGTGTCATCAGTTCTCTGAGTATGAAAGCTTTGGTCTTGGCGGGAGGTGTAGTGATGGGTTGTCAGACCACAGCTTACATCTCAGAAACAGTCCAGACTTGACCCGACATTAGGGGGGTCAAGTGTAGGGTAACTCTTGCGGCTGACCAAGGGTTATAAATCCAGAATATACAACTTGTAGTCTCTGAAAAAGTCCAGACCTGACCCTACATTAGCGAGGGCAAATGTAAGGAGACCCTTCGCCGCCCCCCCGATCAGCTCAACCTGACGGCTCGCCTCCCAATATATAGGACGTCCTAGTCCTCCCTCTGCCCAGAGAGAGACAGAGAGAGAGTGTGTCTTGTAACCAAGAAGGGCCAGCTACCACGTCCCCAGTCCTGCTCGAGAGAAGTCAGGGGCCGGAGGCAAGCCGCCTCCGGTCGCCTCCGGTCGGGAGCGAGTTGCCCTCGACACACCGGTGCCCAGCTAAGCAGTCTCCCATAAAGACAACCCAGGACCACCTGCTAGGCCTCCCCTAGGTCACGTGAGTGTTTGTCAGAGCTTTCCATGGGATGAGTTACTTACGTGGGAAGTGTATTCATTTCATGTTCGTGTCCGAGAATCAGTGTCTAGTAACGTAATATGATGTCCTAGTAACGTAAACATAATGTCCTAGTAACTTCAATAGAAGGTGTTATTAATGTGTCCATGTCATGTTCGTAATTAATAAAGAGTTGTAACGAAGCGGTGTTTGAGAAGTCGCCCTTAAGACGTAATAGATGTGTATTGATATATAAGATACGATAAGTGTAAATTCATCATCAAATAACTATCACGGCCACGCTACCAAAGTCTTTCTCTCTTTTATACTCTTATACTATCAATATTCTACCTATATGTAATCTTCTTCTTGTGAGACTTGTCTCATTACACCACCACCACCAACACCACCACCAACACCATCACCAACACCATCAACATCATCATCACTACCACCTCCACCAACACCACCACCAACACCACCACCAACACCATCACCAACACCATCACCATCATCATCACTACCACCTCCACCAACTAAACACAATCCTTAATATACTCTCAATTTACCTATATAAAAAAAACCACATTGACGTCGTTCTGAAATACAGTAAATCAAATCTGAAATATCCCATAAAATTACTAAAATAAACCCTGTATCGAGGCTTATAAACTCAGCTACCAATAAACACGAACCACAAAAATTATTTCACTTCATCTGAAAAATATTTATGGTGGAAATATGAAATAAATAAACCCTCTTAGATATACTTGATGGTACAGATAACGAAACAATTTGCTGTGTAATCAGATCAAAGGTGAGAGGCAGTGTTTGTCCTGGCAGTGTTGTGGAGTGGGGGAGGCGACGGAGCGTGTGTGAGAGAGAG
>NW_024730579.1:675000-803156 GCF_018991925.1 Homarus americanus
ATATGTCTCGCTAATATGTGTCTCTAATATGTGTCTCTGTAATATGTCTCTCTAATATGTGTCTCTAATATATGTCTCTCTAATATGTGTCTCTCCCTTCACCAGTTCGGGGTAGAAATTCAACATATGATCATTTTATTAAAGAAGCTCCGGACTAAAGGTGTGCAGGTGTTCAGGTAGGTAATGAGTGTCAGGTGGTGTGTGTGTGTGTGTGTGTGTGCTGGGGGGGGGAGGGGTTACGGTAACGATATATAGCCTATAGGGAATCAAATTTCCTTTGTTTTCATTCTGTGTTTTTCTCTCTCTCTCTCTCTCTCTCTCTCTCTCTCTCTCTCTCTCACCACATGCATACACCGTGATGGAGAGAACTTTATCTCTCTCTCTCTCTGTCTCTCCCTGCGTCTCAGATTCACAGTGGATATGTCATGGCGAGGAGAGATGTCATCGTCCTCTTACCAATCATCACTATCCTTCTATCCATCTTCGCCTCACCTGCCAACCCTACCTCATCCCTAAACAACATCCCTCTACCCTCTACCAGCACGGAACTATCCTCCCAAATCCACCACCACAACAACATCTCCTCTCTATCCTCAACGTCCTATTCTAAGACTTCATCCTATATCCTCCGGGAGAAGCTGACGGAGGATGACCGCGCTTACGATGTCAAAATCCTACCCAATGATCACCTGGTTTCAATCTTTCTACTGGATGGACAGATAAAGAGGTAAGGAGTCCTTCTGTAGTAGGTCCTCCTTCGGTAAAACGTCTTTCATTAATAAAAAATAAAGTTACGTGCTGATGATAATTTTGATATAGTTGTTACCTGGTGAGTTCTTTATGATTTCTTATGATAAACTTAAGTTATTTAATCATTGTTGTTGTCATGGTTCTCAAGTAGAGGAATTGTGAGTGATAGACAAGTTTATTTACATCTCATTGTTTTAGGGGAAAAATTTCTGTCTTAAATTTAACTTGACTTATTGACAGCTGGTGTAGGACTGGTTGATGTGTGTGTGAGTGAACAGTAATCATGACTATTTTTGTGTCACTTAAAAAATTAGTTCCCTCTGTTTATTTCTAAAATTAACCACAGTAATGTAGACCTAACCTAATCTAATATACAGTAACTAAACCTAACACAACACTAACCTAACCTAAACCTAACCTAATCTAACCTAACCCCTACAGGTTGCATTAAGGTGTTTAATCATCAGGTGAAATAAGCTAGAGTGCCTAGTCTTCATGTGATCCATATTTCTTATCATTATTACTTTTGTCCACACACACGTGCTTGTTAGTTTTCTCTATGTAACTCTTGATCCCTTTTACAGGCTGGTGTTCCCTCTAGTGGTGGAGGGCCCACTCACCCTCCTCGTCACCCCATGCTCCTCGCCCCTCTCTTGGTCCCTCTCCCTCCGCCCACTCTACACCCACACCACTCACCACACCCTCCCATCTGAATCCACCCCAAAGAACATCTCAGGAGGACACCAGTACCAAGAATGCCTCTCAAGGTTTCCCACACTACGGAAACACACAAAAGACTCCACTTGAAGTTGTCAGTGTTAACAAGATTCACAATAGTGTCGCTGCTTCAGATGAGTCGACCTCCATACATAACCATACCAGCCCAGTGTTAAGTACCTTGAACTTATTAATTTACAAGTATCTGAAGCCTCATGTGTATCGAACTAAAGGTGATAATGAAGCAATTAAGAGAAATACAACGAGAAAGATGATAAATAATCCCTCCATGATAACTGATGAAGGTGGAGATACGGTAAAAAAAGATAAGGATAGTGGAGATAAGAAGGAAATATTGATTGAGTGGTACGAGGGCCATGAGCCGAGGCAGCACACACAGCGGATGGCAGCACCTGGACTTTACGTATTGCAGGTACAAAATTATATTGGGAATTATAATACAAAAATAAAATAACATTCATCGAGTATTTGGCATTTAATTTAGTATTCATAACTTAGAATTCATTTGAATGCATAGACAATTTTGAAACTTGAGAAAATTGAGAGATTTGGGGAAAATTTTGGATTTTTTTTTAGTACAACTTAATAAAACTAACGAATGTATACAAGAATTCAAAAGTTTGTGAGAATTTAATTTTCGTCGGAGATTTGGAAAACTAACGAGTGGTAAAATGTGAAAGTTAGGGAGATTGATCATGCTAATAAATTGAATACCATTTATTTAAACCAACGATCTTAGTTACAAAGTTAAAACTCCGTCCTCAAAGGGTTAAACCATCGTCCTCAAAGGGTTAAATCACCGCCTTCGAAGAGTTAAATCATCGTCCTCAAGGAGTTATACCAATGTCCTCAAATAGTTAGGTTAAACCATCGTCCTCAAAAGGTTAAGCCGAAGGTTTATTACACCCAGTGTGTCCAGTAATCACCGTGTGTGTGTGTGTGTGTGTGTGTGACCTCCGCCTTGTGTGTAAACAGTAAATTCTCCTCCTTGTCTATACACAATGGGTTCTCCACCATGTGTGTAAACAACGACTTGCTTACACACTCCAAGAACATCTCTAAAACCAACGGGAAGATATTTGAGCAAACCAGGTCTTTATTGTCTATATCTAGCACTTGAGGGACAGTGTAAACTAGAGCAACAGTGTACAGTGTAGTTTATCACTAGCACTTGAGGGACAGTGTAAACTAGAGCAACAGTGTACAGTGTAGTTTATCACTAGCACTTGAGGGAAAAACTAGAGCAATAGTGTACAGTGTAGTTTATCACTAGCACTTGAGGGACAGTGTAAACTAGAGCAACAGTGTACAGTGTAGTTTATCACTAGCACTTGAGGGACAGTGTAAACTAGAGCAACAGTGTACAGTGTAGTTTATCACTAGCACTTGAGGGACAGTGTAAACTAGAGCAACAGTGTACAGTGTAGTTTATCACTAGCACTTGAGGGACAGTGTAAACTAGAGCAACAGTGTACAGTGTAGTTTATCACTAGCACTTGAGGGACAGTGTAACTAGAGCAACAGTGTACAGTGTGAGTTTATCACTAGCACTTGAGGACAGTAAACTAGAGCAACAGTGTACAGTGTAGTTTATCACTAGCACTTGAGGGACAGTGTAAACTAGAGCAACAGTGTACGGTGTAGTTTATCACTAGCACTTGAGGGACAGTGTAAACTAGAGCAAGAGTGTACAGTGTAGTTTATCACTAGCACTTGAGGGACAGTGTAAACTAGAGCAAGAGTGTACAGTGTAGTTTATCACTAGCACTTGAGGGACAGTGTAAATTAGAGCAACAGTGTACAGTGTAGTTTATCACTCAGGTAAAGACGCTGGCAGGAGACAGCCACGTGCACATTGACGCCACAGCGGCCTGGCAGCCCACTCCACCCACCGCCCACATCACCACCACCCGCACACCCACCCTGGGGCAAGGCCGTCACTCTCAGGTGGACCACCAGGTGAGGACAATATATTCAGGTGAGGACAAATTCTGGTGACAACATTAAGATGGGAACAATATTCAAAGTCAAAATTAAACCCAGAGAACTATGTTAATGTGTGTTTTGTTGTGTTGATAGCGGCAGGAGCGGCGGCTACTGTCTGGCTATGAGCGAGGGCCGCCACTTTCCGTCGCTGTGCCGCCCGTGCAGCCCTGTCGCCGCCCACACGTCGCCGACACCGCCGACACCGCCGCCTGAAGAAGAGTAAGCGAGGGCCGCCTGTTGTGCTGGGGTGTACAGACCGCCCTTGGTACACTCTGCCCCACCCCACCCTGCCGCCCATTGCACGTGGTAGTATGGGCGGCTGGCATGGCTGGGCCGCCCCTCGGACGTGGGGTGGTTCCTGCTACGCCTAAGAGAAGAGTACCGCGACTCAAACCAGGATCCTTCTTAAAGCTGGTGCCTTCTGCCGCAGGTCTGGCCAAGGCCAAGTTTCGCGTTAAACGAGGCGGCCATCTGCTGCACGTGATGGCCGTAGCTCAGGCGCTAAGGTGCAGTTACGGGTGGAGTCGCAGTGTGGGGAGCGGCTAGCAGGTGCGGTGGGCGGTGTCGGGGTGCTGCACCTAGCCGTAAGGAGCCCCTCCCCTGAAGCCCTTGTCCTGGCCCTCAAGACCAGCCTCCAGGCAGCCAACAAGGTGCTGCTGGCCGCCGCCCACACCGCCCGCGCCCTCCCCTTCCCACGCCTGCCCCGCAACTCTCGTGTAAGGGTAGGGCGCGTCACCTGCAACTCCGCCACCTTCAGGTGGTCGGCTGCGCCCGGGTTACAGTCCTACTGCATCCTGGTGAAGGAGGACAAGAGCGGTAAGATGTGGAGGACGCGGCCGCCTTTACAGTGTGGCTGGAGGGCGGAGCTGCGGCAGGCGGCACAATACGCGGCGCGGTGGTGTGGCCCACCCACACCTGCAGGCCGCCAGCGACACACCTCAACACCCTCACCCTGCCACCACCTACACTGCCACTGTGTTGGTGCGTCACCCCACCACCGGCCAACACCTCTCCCTCACCCCAGTAAACCTCACCACAGACCACCACTGTTAACCTCATAATAAACTAACACATACATTATCACCTATATCACCACCACTCGTACCATCATCACCACCAACACCTTCACCATCACCACCACCACTCACTATCATCACCACCTTCCTCACCACCATCACCACCTTCCACACCACCATCATCACCACCACCAACACCTTCACCACCACCATCACCACTCACTATCATCACCACCTACCTCACCACCATCACCACCACCAACACCTTAAGAACATAAGAATGGAGGAAACTGCAGCGGGCCTATTGGCCCATACTGGGCAGTCCCGTTTACACCCAACCCCTATTGCTCATATAAGCATCCAACCTATGTTTGAAGCTATTCAGCGTATTCGAGTTAATGATGATATTTGGTAACTTGTTCCATTCATCCACTACTCTGTTTCCAAACCAGTGTTTACCTATTTCACGCCTAAATCTAAATTTGTCTAATTTAAAACCATTGTTACGAGTTCGCTCCTGGTTGGATAGTTTGAGTACCTTTGTAATGTCCCCTTTGTTTAGCCCTGCCTTCCACTTATACACCTCTATCAGGTCGCCCCTAGCTCTACGTCTCTCAAGGGAGTGCAAATTAAGATGCTTTAACCTGTCTCTATACTCAAGGTTCCTAATGCCCGGGATTAGTCTTGTCATTCTCCTCTGAATTCTTTCCAAGGATTCTATATCCATTCTGTAATACGGTGACCAGAACTGAACTGCGTAATCCAGGTGTGGTCTCACAAGAGCAAGATACAGTTTTAGGATGACCTAGGTAGTCTTGTAATTAACACTCCTTTGTATGAACCCAAGTATTTTATTAGCCTTGTTACGAGCAAAAACACATTGTTTACTTGGCTTAAGGTTCCTACTTATCATTACTCCTAAATCTCTCTCGCAGTCGGATTTCTCTATGGCATCGTTGTTCATCTGGTATCTGGTTTCCCTGTTTAAATCTCCTATACTGAGTACTTTACATTTGTCGACGTTGAATTTCATCCGCCATTTTTCAGACCATTCGAAAAATTTGTTTAGATCTTACTGTAGTTTTGCCGAGTCCTCGTCAGATTTGATAACACGTCCTATTTTAGTGTCATCAGCAAATTTACTTATGTTGCTGTCTATGCCGATATCTATATGGTTTATGTATAATAAACAATAATGGTCAGAAATACTGAGCCTTGGGGAACTCCACTTGTGACGTTGCTCCAGTAGGACTTAGTGCCGTTAATGCTCACTCGCTGTTTCCTGTCCTGTAACCACGCCTAATCCATTTAAGGATGTACCTTTGATGCCATAGGCTTCTACCTTTCTAATTAGTCTTTCGTGGGGGACTCTGTCGAAGGCTTTACTAAAGTCGAGATATACCACATCATAATTGTGCCCCTCGTCCACCGATTCGAAAACTGATGAAAAGAATGTTAATAGATTAGTTAGGCAAGAACGTCCGCTTGTGAAGCCATGCTGAGAATCATTGATCAATCGGTGCTTCTCCAGGTGATTTCGAATAGAGTTTGAAATGATTGCTTCCAGTAATTTGCCTACTATTGATGTTAGACTGATTGGGCGGTAGTTAGAGGATAGTGATCTATCCCCCTTCTTGAAAATCAGTATTACATTCGCTATCCTCCAGGATTCTGGTACTACACCTGTTTTTAAGGACATGTTAAACAACTTTGCTAAGGGCATACTAAGCTCTTCCTTACATTCCTTTAATACTCTGGCAAATATCTCATCGGGACCAGGTGACTTATTAGGCTTTAATTTGTCTATTTGCTTACTAACATCGTTACTAGTCACTGCTATCTCACTTAATTTGTTTTCTTCACTATCTCTGAATAGAGTCGGTGCCTCGGGTATCACCACCACCACTCACTATCATCACCACCTTCCTCACCACCATCACTACCTTCCACACCACCATCATCACCACCAACACCTTCACCATCACCACCACCACTCACTATCATCACCACCTTCCTCACCACCATCACCACCTTCACACCACCACCATCACCTACCAACACCTTCACCATCTACACCACCACTCACTATCATCACTACCTTCCTCACCACCATCCACCACCTTCACACCACCATCATCACCACCACCAACACCTTCACCATCACCCACCACTGCTCCACTATCATCACCACCTTCCTCACCACCATCACCACCTTCCACCACCATCCACCACCTTCCACACCACCATCATCACCTACCAACACCTTCACCACCATCACCACCACCACTCACTATCATCACCACCTTCCACACCACCATCATCACCACCACCAACACCCTTCACCATCACCACCACCACGCTCCACTATCATCACCACCTTCCTCACCACCATCACCACCTTCACACCACCATCATCACCACCACCAACACCTTCACCATCACCACTCACTATCCATCACACTTACCTTCACACCACCATCATCGACCACCAACACCTTCACCATCACCACCACCACCACTCACTATCATCACCACTACGCCACCATCACCACCTTCCACACCACCATCATCACCACCACCAACACCTTCCTTCACCACCACCACTCACTATCATCCTCACCACCTTCCTCACCACCATCACCTTCCACCACCATCATCACCACCTGTACCTTCACCATCACCACTCATATCATCACCACCTTCACACCACCATCATCACCACCACCAACACCTTCACCATCACCATCACCACTCACTATCATCACCACCTTCCTCACCACCATCACCACCTTCCACACCACCATCACCACCATCACCACCTTCACACCATCACCATCACCACCACCAACACACACAGGGATCAACACACACACACCACCACATTGTGTTAAGGCGATACTCAGGAGACTTATCAATATTACACTATATACATAATATAACAATACAACCATAAGGTAATATAGTTAACGCTAATATATTCCCTTCTATAATAACAATAAATAAAAGAAAATAATATAGCAAAGTGAAGAGTAATGGAGACGTCAAGACAAGATATAAAGACAAGTGTGTAACGAATAAAGAACAAGAACAAAATAGGAATAATATCATCACGTGTGTCTGTTCATTCCAGTTCAATAAAAAGAAAAAATAATAATAACAAAATAACACAAATGATAAAAAAAAAAAGACATTCACTGAACGTCGCTTGAAATGGAAAACTGTGAAAAACTTTGAGGAATTTTGTGAGCATGAGACTGGGAGGAGGAGGAGGACGTTGTGTAGAAGTGTTGTATAATGAACACGAATCAGCGTTATCATATATATATATATATATATATATATATATATATATATATATATATATATATATATATATATATCTTTTGTTTGTTCTTCACAGTAAATATGTGTTTATTTGTATGTATGTATACCTGGATGTGTGAGTGTGTGTATGTACATGAGATTTTAAAGCCTTTACATATCTACTATAATATTATGTAGTTAATAAAGGATATGCATTCCATAGTAAGTTTCATTTCCATTATTATATTCATCGACAACACACACACACACACACACACACACGCGCGCACACACACACACACACACACACACACACACACACACACACACACACACACACACACACACACACACACACACACACACACGGGAAAAGTAAAATATAAAATGTTTTAAATCAGGATGGACCGAGGAGCATCATCCAGCGGTGTGTCCCCCAGCTGCGGTAAGAGACACAACTCTACGGACAAGGCAGGACTTGTTTCATTGGGTGTCGTGTGTGTGTGTGTGTGTGTGTGTGTGTGTCGTGCGGGTGTCTGTGTGTGTCACGCTAAAGGGGATAATCGCCGATTCAGTTTTTAAACGCAACTGATGTTTTGCCAAATAGGGATAACTTATTGTTATAACTTGATGGATATTTTTCTGTTATGAACTTGTCGTTAATCATCATAAGATAACCAAAGTGTGCCTAAAGTAGGTTACGTTAGGTTAGGTTTAAAAAAAGTTTGTGACATTAAATAATATGAAATTTTGCTATGGGGGGGCTTACCTCACCTCAACCCACAACAGAATCATAAGATATCTCGACATAAACGGATTATGAGTCCATAATATATATACTGTATTCTTTCTTATTGCGGTTTTTAATACACAAATTTTAATTCAAGTTCTTGACCTTGAAATCACTATACAATAATTGGTCTGTCATAGTATACACTGTACAATGGTTGGAACACTCACAGCACTTCATAAAAGCGTTACCAGGTAGTTGCAGTGAGGGTCAGCTCACCAGGGAATAATATATTTTACTGGTCGTGAATGTCGTCTTTTGACGTAAATAGACGACTCCTCCTTGACTGTAAAACTAAGTTCGAGATATGACTATGAATACACGCCACTCCTTCCTTAGTACAGTAAGTGTGATAAATAAGAGGTCCGCCTCATTAGTCACTCGCCACCAAGAAAGACACTGAAAATATCTTTCTTCGTCGACTAACACTTTCCCAAACTCCGAGACCAACGTCAACAGCAGACCCTCGCATGTTTGATGGGATACAGTCTTGTCATATAAACTTACTTGGGTGATGTACAAGACACTACTGTAGCAACTGATGTTTACGGTATTGGTGAAGCATTACATGTTTGTTGATTGTTTGGCCACGAGGACCTATATTGAAGTAAGGGGGGAAGCCTACCATTTATAAAGGTTTGTGCACTCTATAGAGGGGCGTTCTGTGTGTGTGTTGGTTGTATCCGTGTATAATGTATTGTGTGGTGTAGGTAGTGTGTCTAAATACTTGTGTATTTTAATCTGAGCAGGTAGAACAAATGTGTGTTATGCTATGGTGGCCCATGATGGCGTGAGGACACACACGCACACCGAGGTGTTTTGTAATTACGTACATGATTGTCCCTCTATATAAACTACTCCAAATTTCCTAAGAATAGGTTAAATATATCGCTACACCACTGATCTATTAAGCGCCACTAAGAACTTTTTACCACCACCACCCCTAACAAAACACTGGTGGAGGTTAATAACTTACATGGCTGCACGAATATTTACGTCCACATTGTTGAAATATATGTACAGTGCTCCACGTTGCCCCGGTGATGGGCAATAGTTACTGCAATGTTCCGTGGTGTCCCTAAGCCTTCGACCCCGACACCTACGACCACTGCACCTACGACCCCTACACCTACGATCCCTGCACCTACGATCCCTGCACCTACTACCCCTGCACCTACGACCCCTGTACCTACGACCTCTGCACCTACGACCCCTGTACCTACGACCCTTGCACCTACGACTCCTACACCTACACCATGTGCCTACGACCCCTGCACCTATGACTCCTGCACCTACAACCCCTGTACCTACGACCCCTCATAGGACAGTCACAGCAGGGCCAAAGTCTTGATAGATAGACTGCCACTACCTTGGTAATATTCCTAGTCGAAATTAACATTAATTTCCTGCCATGGACTACCTCACCAATACGGTCTTTTGTATTAGGTGTGACAATTCTCCGGTAATGTTTGTGTCAAGACTTTATGATAGAGTGGCGCCTCGGGTAAAGCTTATTTGTCTTTTCTATCTATATCTCACTATGTTATTATTATTATTATTATTATTATTACAAATCATAACTTCCCTGAATCGCTTACCGCTCAAGTCTCCACCATGATCAGCAATGAATCGTAAACACACGCTAGAGCAGTATTAAGAGTATATCATTATTTCCCCCCAAGAATCTGAGGTCGGTTAGTAAAACAAACAAGAAAAAGGAAGCAACACAAAGAAAGCGGATTAAAGCAGATGATTAATATTAAAGCCCCCAACAAGGTGTGGTTTAGGGGGATGGCGTGAGTGAGGGAAATTTACTTAATCGACGGTGGAAGAAAATGTTGTACATGGTGAATCATCAAGGTTAGTATCCCGTGTTAGTGTGGCTTTCCCTGTACTGTGTGACCTGGCTAGTATGGCTTTCCCTGTACTGTGTGACCTGGTTAGTGTAGCTTTCCCTGTACCGTGTGACCTGGTGTGTGTTTTTTTCTAGTGCACCTGTACTGAATGACGTCAGAACTATTATTACTCGGTATAATAAAACACCTGTATGTTGTTTGTTATTTTTTATTTATTACAACACATAAATACACAGTGAAGGAAAGCAATTACTCGTACAACATTCCATGAATCATATTCTGTAAGTTTATATAATCTAGGTATCTATAAATTACACATAACTTACACCAATGTCATAACGTCCATTACTTACTGAACTGTAAAACCTACTTGGTGATCATTAATATAACTCTGTGTGTAGTCAATTATGTATACAGAGTCATCGATAAACAGAGAGCCCACAGTGAGGCTTTCTCAACGACCCTGAATGTGTGTGTATGCGTGTGTGTGTGTGTGTACATAACATGACAGAAGACAAGACTTACGTGATTGTTGGTATATAATTAAAGCATAAAGGATCACATGAAGTATAGACACCTCTTACCTTAACCTAACCTAACGTAACCTACCCTAACCTAACCCCCCTGTTTAGGTACTGTTAGGATGTATCAATTTAAGGTGAGATAAACTGACAGGGACTAGTCTTCAGATGATCCAGCACAAGTAAAGGTAAACATTAATTAAGGTGTATAATGACTGACATCTTCAGGACGGGACAACACAGCAAGTATTTTTGTGTTAGTACTTGAAAATAGATTACCACAACTCACTTAGTGCTTATTGCTTATAAAATACAGGAACTTATGTGAAAATCTAGACACAAACACAGACATACACAAACACGCAGACACACACACACACAGAAGACTATTCTCTCGGTACAGTGACCCTCCCATCTCTTTCTTATCATCACCGTGAACCTCATCTGTCAGTTTGGGACGAACCTACTACACCATCCTCACCACCGTCTCTTGCTACCACCTGGGATCCCTCGTCCACGAATTGCTGTTCGACACTACTGTACAACCGTATCCAGCTCAAACGACCACGTATTGAACGCTATATAAGCAGCCACCATTCCAACCATTATAAAAATTATCAACAACTCGTAGAAAAGTTGTGTTCACTCCTTACCAATCTCACTCTTGTACTCTAACTGTTAAGTAACCCTCTTCCACCTACCGTTCTATAATACTGTACTGTATATGTACCAATTATATCATTTGTATATTTTCAACATATGGCTTATGGCTCTATTTGTCAATACCGTGAATTGCTATAACACGCACACACACACACACACACACACACACACACACACACACGATAAACATCAGGTGATGTTCGCGTCATTTTTCACATAACTTCAAAAAACAAATCTTTTAATATAAACTAAGATGTTTGTTGTTATCCAGACAATCCTCACAGGCAACATTTGTTATATATTATTATACATTGACTGAGGCGATAATGTTAAGGGTGTCTGTGTTAACATTATCTTGTTACGGGAACTATTGCGACCCAGTTGTATTCTTCGTGAACAAACAAGCATTTCTTACTACCACCTTTCCTTTCTCTCCTCCCATTTATTTTCTTCGTCTTCATCTTTCTTCCTTCTGTGTTCCTTCATTCTCCAGTTAATGCGACAAGACGGGTGAGGTTTCGTCCAAGTCTGTAGCTGTTAATGACAGGCGCTGATGACTGCTCGTGTTGTAAGCAGGTGACCGAAAGTTTGCCTGATGCAATGATGCGTTAATTTTCCATGAACGTGTCACTGTGGTATGGAGGGGAACACTCACCCTTGAACTCATGAAAATAAAGGAAGATATAAAATATTCAAGAGCTGACGTATTCATCCATTACCTTCCATTAACTAAATTGAAGAAATATATCAGACATTGTTAGTGTTCGCGCCCTTTTCATCTACTAAAACCACAAGTAGAGGTCCACTGTTGCCCCCTACTGTAGGTCGTCTGGAGCAGCTACAACTACCATGTCAGTTGGGGGAAAAGTCAGGCACCAGTAAATCCTCATCATAACGTTATTCTTATGGTTTCGCCCTTAGTGGAACCAGACATCGCAGATACCAATATCGGACATTGCTGGCTCCGTCACGAAGAAGTACCTGCCCACTTTTGGATCGCTGGGGGTGAGCAGGAGGCCGCCTTTCGGGGTGGTGGTGTACACAGTCACAAAAGCAGGGTTGTTGTTCATTATGGTATCGTTGCCCAGAAGGAACTGCACGTTACTGTCTATGAGATAGGCATAACTTATAGTGACAGTGGAGATTTTCGTGGGCGTCCCGAAGTCAACCATCCACCAGGGAGGACTGTCTATCATGCTCTCAAAACAACCAAGATCGGGTGTGGTACAGAAGTAATTCACAGAAATGGGGTTCATGGGGAAGTTATTAGCGAATACAGTTGAGGAGGAGGTGTTGGCGTTTCCGCCCAGCTCACCAGAGAGAGGGAAGGAAGAGTAACACTTGTCGAAGGTGTAGCTGTCGTTTCCATCACCTAGCCAACCATCGGTCACTTTGGAACTGAACAAGTAGCAGCCGTCAGCTGCGGGAAGAATTTAAGGAGCAGTTTGACACCCAAGATCCAAGATATAAAACACAAGCTGGGCAAACTAGAGTCTTATACAAGGTATTTACAAAGTCTCATATTGCTCTGCTTACAGAGTCCCTTGAGGAGTACATACATACAAAACAACAGTATAAACTCCACCTTAACTGCACACACATCTGTATTCTTCACCATAATGGCTGACTCCCACTTGCAGGACGAACTAAAAAGGAGACATCACAAGACAGTATTATCAAGTCCTCCTACAAACCGGAAAAAAAATATCATAACACACATGATGAAGGATGCAGCCATGGCTCCTACAGAAGACGTTGCAGTACAGGCTGGTGTATATGTAGTTCCTCAAGGGCATTTGGAAACACAAACACTAAGAGACATAGTAAACACCTCAGGGGGACAAGGATAATGTCTGCTACAACACCTCCTAAGGAACAAAATTAACTGAATGTCATTATTTGTTGACATCCTAGCACCTTAATCATTAAAGCTGGCCGAAATGCTGTGCTCTCAGATGGCTCATAATTGTCATACTTATAATACCTTACTGTTTCTTATTAACACACACTGAAATTACCTGAGAGAAATAAAACATTGAAGGTGTAAACACATACTTACCCCTGAAACAATACACACACCATCATCATCATCATCATCACCATCACACACACACCCAGTGTCAAGGAATAGTCAGAGAAGACCGGACAACTCGCCAATTGCACTGGCTAACCATTACCCCAGAACACGATCCGTAAATCGACTAACATCCAGGTTCCCAATTACTGCTGGGTAGATAGAGGCAAATGGCGTAAAGAAACTTGCTCATAGTTTCATCCTGCCCGGGGATCGAACCCGGGTTCGCTCACTTGCGAGGCGACCATGCTGACCATTACACCACAGGTCGCCACACGCACACACACACAAACCATCATCATCCACACACACACACTATCATCAAACTCACCAACTTCACATACTACTACTACTACTACTACTACTACTACTACTACTACTACTACTACTACTTACTACTTTGCTGTCACTAGGAATCGAGTATGACAATCACCCAGCTATGATACAATGATATGAACCATTAAGGGTGTCACCTTCGTTAGTGAGCTCTGAGATGACATGAGAGTCCTATACGGGACCTGCACTGCCGACCGTAGATGTTGCACGTGTGGAGGGCCAAATCTAGTGCTATAGGGACAGCGGCAGCGTCTTTCCAACGTTGGCGCTTGTCTGCCTCGGTATGCAGTCACGCTAACTCGATATTATTGACACCTTCTCGTATGGCGATCCTTAAAGCGTTACGGTGTGGAGTAATCGTCTCCCAGGTGAGGGGGTCGATTTGGCACTTTTTCAGGCTTGTCTTAAGACCATCCTTATACCTTTTCAGTTGCCCGCCAGCGTTACGTTTACCATTCGTTAGGTGACTGTAAAGTAGCTGCTGTGGCATTCTACTGTCGTCCATGAGGGTAACATGACCAGTCCAGTGTAATTGCTCATAGATAATGGTAGCCTCGATGCTCCTACAGTTGGTGTCTGCGAGAATACTGGCATTTGTTTTCTTGTCTTCCCAGCGAACTCGAAGGATGAAACGTAAACTACGTTGATGAAAGTTTTCAAGTACCTTGAGGTGCCTCCTGTGTGACCCATGTCTAACTGCCATATAGCAGGGTGGGGAGGACCTCTGCTCGATATACGGGCAACTTTGTAGATAATTTGAGCTCCCTACAGCTGAAGACACGGGTATGGAGTCTGCCAAAAGCTTGAGATGCACATCTGATTCGATGTTGAATCTCTTCATCGATGTCCATAGTGGTGAACAGGAGGGAGCCGAGACACTGAAAGTGGGTAACATTAGAGAGGGTAGTACTGTTAAGCTGGATGGATGATGGAGGTGTGGCTGAACCAGGGGCAGGTTGAAAGAGAATCAGAGTCTCTCGTACATTCACCTCAAGGCCAAATGTGCATACGCATCTGCTTAGGTCTTCAGGATAACCTGTAAGTCGCATTCAGTGTGAGCGACAAGGGTGAGGTCATTTGAATACTGAAGTTCAGTAAGGGAAGCTGCCGACATATTTTTCCTGCCTGGAGTCGTCTTTTGTTGAAAAGACCCTTCATCCGGCACTCGACGCCCAACCCACCGACTAAATTGGCATTGGCATTGGCATTGGTACGAGTAAGGAAGGCAGCCAAGAAAATAGAAAAGAGAGTTGGTGCCAGTACACAATCTTGTTTTACCCCCGCCTGGTTGGGGAAGAACTCAGACTGGGTGCCATTGTGCAGGACGCTGCCGTTCATGCCATCGTGGAGTTGCCTCACAATGGCGATGAATTTTGGTGGGCAGCCAAAACGGCTGAGGGTACGTCAGAGGACTTCCCTGTTGACCAATTCGAAAGCCTTGGTTAGGTCGATGAACCCATGTGCAGGTCACGATGCTGTTCTCTGCACTTTTCCTGTATCTGACGGGCATCAAAAAACATGTCAGTGGTTCCACGTGATGGTCTAAAGCCACATTGAAATTCTGGGAGGAAGTTTCCCACCTCAGGAAGAAGTCTGTTTAGGAGGACTCGGGTGATAATCTTGCCATTTACGGACAGCAGCGAGATCCCACGGTAGTTGCCACAGTCTGACCACTCTCCCTTGTTCTTATAAATATTGACGATGGAGGCTTCTTTAAGAGCCTGGGGGATTTCTTCCTTTTCCCATATATTCTCCAGGAGAGAGTGGAGACGGCTGGTAAGCAGAGGTCCTCCTGCTTTATGCACCTTGGCTGGAATTCCATCAGGCCCTGAGGCTTTGTTATTTTTCATCTGTTTGATGACACCTCAACCAAAGATGGAAGATAGCTGACATGGGTTAGCTCTGGATGCTAAGGGACCTGCTGGGTAGTCAGGACATCCACTTCGGAGTTTCGATTGAGCAGCGATTGGTTGTGCTCTTTCCAGGGCTGAAGGAGGCCTTCTTCGTCTTTAATTAGGGAGTTACCGTTGGATGAGCGGAGGAGGGCTGTGCCATGAGTGATTAGCCGCTAAAATGTTTCAGTCGAATTGAAAAATTCAACCACTTGTTCTTTAGATTACAAAGTTCGCACTGTGCCGCAGCTTTCTTGTGGTTCGAAACTGAGGGTTGTTCTGCCAGTCAGTTAAAGCAGCACGTTTATCATCGATGAGTACATTGATTTCCGGGTCATTTTCATCAAAAGGTCCTGGAGTATTCTTTCGACCTGGCCGGTTTTTTGTCATGACAGTATCGAGAATACCCCATTCGGCACTAAGATTTGGGTAGTTTGTTGTCGGGTTGTTTATCAGCCCATGTTCGAGCTGCTCTCTGAAAGCATGTACTATCGCTAGATCCTCCAAACGCTTAGTGTTAAAACATCTTTGAAGGCTTGTTGCCTTCGCCATTTTGGGGCGATGTGAAGTGACAGCTTGGCTCTGACAAGCCTATGATCAGTGTCATAGTGGTCTGAGCCACGCATGGATCAGGTGATAGGACATCTCGATGATCTATTTCTCTGACAATGATGTAGTCATTGAGGTGCCAGTGCTTGGATTGTGGGTGTTGTCACAAATCCTTGAACTTATCGGTGTGTCTAAATCAAGGTATTGGTTATAGTGAGGATGGGTGCAGCACACTTGCTGAGGAGTAGGCCGTTGGGATGACACTTGCCTAGTCCTTTTCTCCCTGTGATTCCCTGCCAAATGTCAGCATCTCTACCAACTTTGGCATTGCAGTCATCTGGAAGCACAACCTTATCTTCTCAGAGCGTCATGAGGCGCTCGTTGATCCCAACACGCATTTAAGTTAACATATGTAGGATGCATTGGTAGATAGCAAAGCCAACTCCAAAAATGTTGTTTTCTCTCCACAGCAGACTTACCCTTCCAGAAGAGGTATAGCCAGACCCCGTTCTATGAGTCGACCCTCGTCTGGGAACCGGGACTCACTAATGGCTGCTATGTCAATGTTATACCTAGCCAGCTCTTTTGCCACAAGGGCAGTTCTTCTTTCAGGACGCTCATTTGTGACAGTATCCTGAAGGGTCCTGACATTCCAAGCAATGACCATGAGAGGTTGTATAGTCTGTGTTTGTTTTGATCTGTGATTATGATTGTGTTTTCGACCGCATAAGGATGACCTTACTGGGTGCGGTTGCCCAGTCAGGTTGGAGTTTTAGGCAGGCTATGTTTGGGGCACTTTTTCTAGCCCCCTCCCATGTGGGAAGAGCAGAGTGGCTCCTCGAAAGGGCTGCTCAGTCGCACAGACAGAACTGGATTACAGTGCTGCCTAGGTCCCAGTATATAAACAACCATCTTATCTGTGCCACCCATGTGCAGAGTTGTGACAAGAGACTCCCGACAGGCATCTCTGCCTGTCACCTTCGCCACTCGTCTCCCTTTTACTGATCCAGCACCACTGGAACGACTGGGGAGAGGGAGAGTTGCAATAGACTGCCGATAGCCCAGTTTTGGGGTTTCGCCTTAGTAGCCTATCCATCATGCGTTGCCTTCGTTCGCCGGTGTAGTCGTTGGGTTCTTATGTTAGTCACCTCTTCCGCCTACACCGCTGTTGGGTTTTACTGGAGCTCTGTAAGCATGTCTCCCTGTCGCGGGGCTCCCCCGCAGATTTTTCATTCGGGGTTTACTCCCGTAGACTTATACCTACCAAGGTTAATTCGCAAGGCACCAGGACGTGTCCACATGTCAGTGGTCCTATGCACCGTCCCTCTGGGGCCCACTGCTGATCCGAGATCCCCCGCTGGTCTAGCCTGTGCCCACGAGGCACCTAGTTACCGTATGTTGCCACGAGGAGGCACAACAGGAATCTTGATAGTGAAGAGGCTGTGTACTGGCAGGGGAGGACATCTGCAAGATGCTTCCCTGTTCGCCACCAGGGCTAGCCACCGGTGGTAGCTGATAGCGAGAGGAAGCAAGCAGTGCTTACACCTTAACACTAACATTATGCTGCCACACTTGACGCGTTACACTACTCTGTGTGCACACACACACACACACACACACACACACACACACACACACACACACACACACACACACACACACACCTACATACCACGTTGCTCTGGTATACACACACCACACCCTCATTCTTGACCAGAGACTCACCCGTCGTACAGAAGAGTCTACAGGATGGGGTTTGGTTACAGAGCGCTCCACACCGGGTGTTAGTAAAAGAGGATGGCCCGTAGTAAGCGAGCTGACACGATGACAAGGATGATGGAAAACTGGCCACTACCTGGTGAATATTGACAGGTATTTCTCTTAATAATAATAATAATAATAATAATAATAATAATAATAATAATAATAATAATAATAATAATAATAATAATAATAATAATAATAATAATAATAATAATAATAATAATAATCTGCCACCCTCGTCTTCACTGTTCACTTTAGCTTTTATTCAGTAAAATCATGATAATAGTTAATACTGATTCAGCAAGTGTTTAGAAAAAGTAGGGAAACAGTGAAGACATTTACTGTACACTATATATCATTAGACACCATATAATATCAACTGAAAGGAAAAACAGGAATCGAAACATTGTTCATTACGAGAATAAGTACATAAAATGGCTGTAGTACGTGTGGGGTGTTGGTTGTACAGCGGTAACACACGCATCTCTCAACAATATGTCAAGGGTTCGAGTTTATTTTCTGTTAACATCTTTTCAGGGTGTTCCTTGAGGCAATGATTAATGTGTAATGATTATCTATAATATTAACATTAGACTTTTTGATAACAGAACATATATTATTTTCTTGTAATACTGTACGTCATACGATGGTTATTTTGTGCAGTGTTGAGTTATTTTTTAGTCGGGAGAAAGTAGTTGAGTAGGAATACTATGACTTCAACCAGGGATACTACTATGGGAGACAAACTGCAAGAGGATTAACTGGGAGGGAACCGTTAAAGAGGAGGCAGACTCTTGAGTTAACAGTAGAGGAATGTATACCACGGAAAACAAAGAGAAGAGGGAGTAAGACCAGGTGGGTGAATCATAGATCTACGGAAGCCTGTAAGAAAAAATACCAGAGAACAGGGCATCGTGCATATAATATAGTATACAAAAGAGCCCTAAGTTTGGCCAAACAGGATATTAGATCAGCCAAACGGTACTGCGAGATGAAATTTGCCCAAAATCAAGTACAGTACTGGGCTTCAAAATTGCCCTTGACAAAATTATCAAGAACAATGGAGGGATCCTACACAGACCACTGGCCTCCTTCCCTTGGCATGGCCACCTCTAGTGGGTGGCCATTGGGTAAATAAGGTAAGGTGGGTATTATGACGACTACTGTTAACGCTAATAGTTCCACCAGTATTGCCAACACCAAGGTCAGTGTTGTGTTGCTTACCAGCGGGGGGAGGGGGGCTGATAAGGGCCAGCCTGGTCCTGGCTGCCAGGTCCTGGCTGCCTGACCCTAGCTGCCTCATCCTAGCTGCCTGGTCCTGGTACTAACCTTGGTGTACTTGACTAGGGCAGCAGTGGTGAGGGCCGTGGCCAGCAGCAGGTCAACAAGAGCCTGCAGCAGCGCTCCTTCTCTTGGCCTGGGATACATCTTCATCACATACCTGGGATGAGAAAAATAACAAGGTTTCAACACTGATATTCTATTAATACAACTAATTCTACCTTGTCGGTAAGCATATTGTTTAGGTGTGCAGATAAGCTACGTTATGTATGGGTTAGTTTATGCAGACAGTATAATTTATAATTCATTACAAGGTGTACTGAATACATGGAAACGTGGAATAAACGAAGTATTACGAAAACAAGGTGAGAAAATGATCCGCTCATGACCGTCGGAGATGTGTCGTGGCTCGGGAAAGTTTACATTTCGTCACACACTCCATCTCCAGCTTTCATAGGATGAGGACGTCGGCGCTGCCCGTGGTCTCTTGACCATTGAGACAGCTGCCAGCCTGGTTTGTCGGGCCTTCCCCTTCCCCATCTCCTCCCACCAACAGTACAAAGATTGACGATCAACCCACAACTGATATACAAAAGTGACAATTTCAACTCAAAACAAAGAAACAACTGTTACAGCGACGATCGTGATTAGCGGTCAATGTTGACCTGACAGGACCAGACACACCCAGTCCGCCGTACACGCACCACCACCAACACTGGGTGAAAAGCCAAGAAAGACTCCAAACTACATCACAGGAAGAACAAGAACCATCTCCAACACCCTGTGTGAGCTGAAGGACCTTCCCGGACCACGAGGTGGATCTGCAGCTGTAGTGAGGCAGCGGATTAGCAACCAGGTATGACGCAACGGCCATCCAGACAGTGAGCGCCAACATCAGGTCACAAGAATGTTTACAAGTCCAGCTCAAACACTACCAGATCTATAGTTAATCTATATGTTGACTCTGTTTATTATATTTTCGCTTTGAAAGCTTTTGTCAATCAAGTGACCCACTCCCCGCTGCCACCATATGTAACCTACAACCTCTATTCATTGTATATTTTCAGCCTTCGGGCTGCCACGTTAACTTAATAAACCGTTAATTATTATTATTATTATTATTATTATTATTATTATTATTTATTACAATTACATACACACACTCCTGATGCTAAAAACAACAGCAGGGGAGGGTGCTCTGTGTGTGTGTGTGTGTTTAACCGGACGCCATATCTTAACGTCAAAGCTATGGTTATCCCTGCTTAACAAATTGGAGTAAAAACATCCACGTGTATAGGAAGCCATTGGATGGGTGAAGAGCAAGATTAAAAAGCATTTGGATGGAGACAAGTGATCTGTAAATTAATAGACAATAAAGTTTTTAAATGTTTATTTAACTTTTATTTAACTTTCCTCGAACAAAAACGGTGCGAGCAAATTTCCTCTTAAATTTGTTCGCGGGAAGTAGATAAAATATCTGAGCAAGTAAATTTCACAAGTCAATTGGCCGGTACAAGTAAATGGCCCACATAATCTGCTCAGACTGACTTGTAATATTAGGTCATACTTAGCAATGACTGGTCAGACGCACGTGGGTGTACCGCAACCTCCCTGTTAAACTTTTGCTGGGCTGTACTCCGCAACTCATTGAACTGTAAATATGTATGTAGTGTGTGGGTGTGGGTGTATAATATGCAGTTTATGAGTGTGTGTGTGTGTGTGGTCAGCATACTCGCTTTGCAAGCGAGCAGACTCGGTTTCGAACCCCAGGCAGGGTGAAACTATGGGCAAGTTTCTTTAAGCTATTTGCCTCTGTCTACCCAGCAGTAATTGGGGACCTGTATGTTAATCGATTTGCGGATCGTGTCCCGGGGTAATGGTTAGCCAGTGCAGTTGGCGAGTTGTCCGGTCTTCTCGGACTATTCCTTGACACTGAGAAATGCAACTCGTTAACTTAGGGTGTGGTTGTTGTGTTGGCGACAGCTTCTGCACCTTAAACAAATTTACGCCTAGGAGACCCTTGGGCCGGCCATCCTCGTTACACGAGGAGCAACCATTATTATTATTATTATTATTATTATTATTATTATTATTATTATTATTATTATTATTATTATTAATTATTATTATTATTATTAGTATTACTATTATTATTATAAAATACAGTTTACTTGTGTGTGTGTGTGTGTGTAATAATAATAATTAACGGTTTATTGAAAGAGCATGGCAGCTGGAAGGCTGAAAATATACTGCTACATAATTGGGGAATGGGTCTCTTGATTTACAAATAATATACAAGTAACATAAGTGATACAAATAATTTAATATATATAATAACTAGGTGGGTAGAAGCTCAAACTACAGGGCATTTCAACATAGTGACAGTGCAAAAAGTAAGATTGACTGGGAGTGAATACACTGGTTGATTACAAGGTATTGATAATTCTTACAATGGTTGGGACTGGGCTGTTCTTACTGTATAGCGATCAGTTCGTGCTAGTATGGACTGGATGCGGTTGTGGTGTCGAACAGCAATTCTCGGGCGAGGGATCTCGGGTGGTAGTAGGAGCCGGTGTCGAGGATGGTGCAGAAGCTTCTCACCAAATTTGCAGATGAGATCGTGGTGATGGTCAGTGAAAGCCGAGAGGGTCAGTGTGTTAAGCGCTTCTTGATATGTGGAGTAGGAAGGGGAGAGAATAATCTTGTATGCCTTCTTTTGCACTTTTTCTAGGTGTTTACGTTGTGTGGCATTTAGGGAGGAAGACCAAGTAGGGGAGGCATAGGTGAGCTTGGGAAGTATGAATGTTGAGTAAACACTGAGGAGCTCGGGGCAGGAACTCCGAGGGACTTGGGTCGGCGGAGGAGGTGGAGACGGAAACTGGAGGATTTGACAATTTCACTGACGTGTGGTTTCCAATTTAGTTTGTTGTCTTTGGTGACGCCGAGGAGCTTAGTGGAACGTACAACCTGGAGTGTGTTGGGACCTAAAGTAATGGAGGGGGTGGGACAACGTCGGAGGAGAGGTTGATGGTGACGTGTGTGTGTGTGTATAATATGCAGTTTTCGAGTGTGTGCAAAAACTCGACTAACGATCCATCCCCTAGCTAGTCTGTCAGAGCGCACCCAACCTTCATAGCGAGCGGACGTGCCACGCGTCGCTCCCTGCTCAGTTCAAATCGCTGACCGTTACGACTGTCTGCCTTGTTTTTCGCGTTGGGTCCGTTCTGACTGCTTTATCATGTAGTTGTACATGGATATCATTATTCTTGTACACTGCGCTTCTTCCCTATCCTATCCTTTCGCCTAGAGTCCCTGCTGTTTGGTAACGACGCGAACCCTGCAGGCAGAGCCTCAAGGGGGTCCTCAGAGGGCTGCTGAGTCGAGACAGTAAGGGTGGCAACATTTTCTGTTAGGGATTCGACAGTGTTTCATAACCTGTCACTGCTAGGTGTTAGGGCTTGGCTAAGCCCCCGCCAGGGGATTGTCTGTTCACCCTACCCCTAGACCCGTCTTTACTCGCCCAGGAAGCAGACAGAAGGAGCGGCATCCATGGGGTTTAACTGAGGTGGACAGATTAGGTAGGATTTTCATTCATTCATGTATGTTAGTGACCATGGCCAAAGTGAGAGTGAAGATCTCCGGAACCCCGACCCAGGGGTCTCGAATACGGCTAAAAAGGCTATTGAGCGACCGAAGGGTGAGGATAAATAGACTTGTGGATCTGAGAGATGGTTACATCATCCTCACAGAAACAGATGAAGATGCTGATAAACTACTTAAGTCTAGTGCCATGGACAAAATGAAAACCAACGGTTACGAGGTCATTGTCCCACGGGAATACGGCGCCAAACTCACCCTTGTATGTAAGAAGTTAGACAAATATGTAGTGGAAAATAACGCAGAAGAAATAAGAGATGAAATACAAAAGCAAAACAATGTCAAGGTTGTGGAGGTGTATCCTATGTATGCCCATAATATAATCAAGGTTCGCTTTGCAGACACAACGGATGCAAAAAGAATGAAGGAGAAGGGGCTCTATGCATATGGCACTTCCATCTCATCACACCAAATAGAATATGAAAAGTATACGCCCATCCAACAATGTATGAAGTGCTATAAATACAATGACCACATGACCAAGAACTGCCCCATGCAAGGGGTCATATGCTCTGAGTGTTCATCTGATCAGCACTTCTACAAAGACTGCCGTAGCACCATAAAAAAGTGTGTCGTCTGCGAGGGTGACCACAGGACCTTCTCTGCCACCTGCCTGGTCAGGAAACAGGTACTTCAAGAAACAGAGAAGAAACTGACCGAAATAACCAAACAAAAAGAAACCAGGGAAATTTCTAACACCATAGAAAGGACCACTCAGTCGACGATCATGGCTTACAGCCAAACCCTAAAAGACGCTCTAAAAGAAACTCAAGCAGACTCCCAACAGCTCAACAATGTCAGCGAGACCATGGAAGTCCTGCAATCAGAGATAAGAACCATCAAGGACTCAATAAAACTGGCAGTTACTGAGTCACTGGGCGCCATGAGGGACGCAGTGGCCGAGAGCATCAGGAGCGTCTCCTCTCCACAGCTGGACGAGTCCAAAGCCACCACTATATACTTGTCTTACTTGCATGCCCATCACATGAACATGGTTCATCCAGGTTCATTCTCGAAACACCTCAACGAGACACTAACCAGGAACAACATTGCACCTGTTGAAATAAGCGACAAAGTCCCTTCAAAAGAAATCCTTAAGGCAGTAACCCACTCAACGACTTATCGACGACCTCAACCCACGCCAGAAATAGACCATGATCTCCTTGACTTAGGCAAAAGTCAGTATAACCGCAATCCCGACGTGGCCAGTCAGTCCCCCTGGGATCACAGCTCCAACGACACCGTAAATGCCCGCGATCCCATTACATGCACTCCCAGCGACGATAGTGACCATCGGACTGCAACCACAGTCAATGGCTGCGACCAGATGATGACGACTCACCCCACAGAGGAACAAGACCCTCGAGCTGCAGCGTCAGTTGATTACTACGACACGCAGGCCCAGGACCTGAACACCTTCCTGTACACTGGTGACGAGAAGTTCGAGGGCCCGCCATTGACTGACAAGCAGATTTCCGAAGGTTCTGCTAAGAAGTTCCGTCCCACTAGAAATGGCAGAAGCCGAGCAAACACTCCAAGCGACGCCCCAAGCTACAGTCTCCGAAATGGCAGTCGTTAGCAGGATGAAAATTGTCCAACATAATGTCCTACACTGGTCCCTTAATAGACGTAACGAACTGTCTAACTTATACTATCAATTAGACCCAGACATCATTCTGTTAAACAGCACTGGCATAAAGGACGAAAGTAAGCTGAAAATTTTTGGCTACACTGTATACCAGAGGAACATGACGGGCGAGCTGAACGATGGTGTCGCTGTGGCCATCAGGTCACGGCTGAGTCACAGAGTGTTGCCAGACTTCGAGGATTCAGTTCTGGGAGTGCAGGTGGAGACAACTAGGGGACCTGTTATCATATGCACAATGTACCTACCTCCCAGACGTCCTTACTTACCCGAACAAGACCTAAACCATTTGCTACGCCACAGAAAACCAACATACATCATAGGGTACTTAAATGCACGCCACGCCATACTAGGACACGGTAATGAGAACAACGTCGGTGTGGCGCTGTATGACAACATCAGAAGGGGAAACTGCAAAACCTCGGGCCAGATTTCCCGACATTGATCAGACGTGCCAGTGCCACAACACCCGACATAATCCTCTCTAACAACGAGGCCGTCCTGAACAGGCACGTTACCGCCGGACCCATCAGTACCAGCGATCACCTGCCAGTCGTCGTGGCGCTCTCATCCAATCCCATTATGATCCCCGCTAACATCAGGTCAAACCTCAAACGGGCAGACTGGGACTCCTTCAAGGAGTCTCTCAGTCTCAAGCAGGGGAGAAACCTGGAAGAAGCCAGCCCCAATGACATCGACGACGCGGTCGAACAATGGTATACGGATGCGAAGACGGAGATGGACAACAACATCCCGAACACCACACACAGGACCATTCCCCATCCTCACACAAGTCACCAGCTGAGGCAGCTCAGTGTCCAGTACGCTCACGTGAGACAGCTAGCCAGTATCCGCGGGTGGACGCAGGAGCTGTGACGGACATCCAGCACGAGAGCAAACGTCTACATGAACAAAAGTGGGCCGCCTTGGTGTGGGAGGCAGCCAACAATTACCGCGATTCTGCTGCCTTCTGGAAAGGGATCAAGCGACTGATGGGTTCCACCTCTAGCACGGTCCCTTACCTGCTCGACCAAAACAACGTAAAAATATTCGAGGAAGAAAACCAAGAATAACTACATCGGCGATATTTACGAAGGATCTTTACCATTAGTGAACAGGAGAACGAGGGCTTCGACAGGGAGTTTGAGGAGGACATCTTAGGTCAGTTGCAGGACCATCAGCACCTGCTCCAGCCGCTCCCACGGACTGACTTCACTAGACTGGTTGACGGAAGCTACCTGACGGAGCGCATAGTTCCTGCAGATGTGTCAGCCGTCATAAAAGGGTTTAAAAACAAATCACCTGGTCAAAGTCACATTAACAAGAAGATCCTGGCTCAACTCCCCGACAACATGATAGAGAGGCTTGCTCATATATGCAACGCCTGCCTCGCCTCTGGATACTTCCCTAAGATGTTCAAAATTGCCGTTATTCGCCTCATACCAAAAGCAGGGAAGCCTCCAAACAAAGTCGAAAACTTTCGACCAATATCGCTGCTAGAGGTACCTGCCAAAATCTTCGAAAAAATAGTCAACAAGCGATTGCGGATGTATCTGGAGGACGAAGACGTGCATAATCCCCGCCAGTTCGGCTTCCGCCAGTACCGAGGTACATCCACCGCCATAGCTCAGGCCTACGAGCAGATCGCCAATGCCATGACTGGCCGCCTGCAGTGTAATATAGTACTGAGGGACGTCAGCAAAGCGTTTGACAAAGTTTGGCACGCAGGGCTGCAGTATAAGATCATACAACTGGGGCTACCCGAAAATCTGACGCGCCTGCTGTGTAACTTCATTATGGACTGCAGAGCCAAAATCAAGATGCAAGAACATTTTGGAGAAGAATTCTCATTATCGAGTGGCGTGCCTCAGGGCTCTTGTCTCTCGCCAACCCTTTACACACTCTACACGGCTGACCTGCCACCCCCAATCGTCGGCAGCGAGTACGTCATGTATGCCGACGATGTAACACAGATCGTCACCTGCCCAGGAAGGTCCACAGCAAGGATGGCGCGACTCACTGCTCGGGCAATAGAGGAGATCTCGGAGTATGAAAATAAATGGAAAATAAAAACAAACAAAACGAAATTTGGGGTCATACCCATAGCCAAATTCAAACCGGCCCCATTGATGATCGACGACGAAGAGATTGAATACTCTAAACAAGGCAGGTTGCTCGGCCTCATCATTTCTCGGACGGGCATCATTCCCCACGTGAAGGACAGACTAAATAAAGCCAAAGTCGCCGCAGCCAAATTAAAACGTTTTAAATTGATGCCTGAGAAGATACAAGTTCACCTGTACAAGGCGCTGGTGAGGCCTGTGTTGGAGTACCCATCTATACCACTCGTCACTCTCGGGAAGACCAGACTACAACAACTACAGAGCTTCCAAAACAAGTGTTTGAGGTCAGCCAGTGGCCAAGCGCCACCCTACCAGGAGACAGTGGAAACCATCCACCTGAGAAATAAAACAGAGGCCCTCAACTTCAGGTTCCATCGCCTAGGGAAGAAGGTTTGGGACAAGCTCCTGGACGACCCTCACAGCCCAGACCGCCTACGCGGGGAAGACATCAACGGAGGGAGACCCCACGCCTGGTGGCCCCGGAGTCTGCCCGCACTACAACAACCCAACCCGCGACCCATCTATGTCCGCCACAGTGATCCACCTTAGATTAAAACTTAGATGATATAAATTCACATTTAACAAGTCACAATCAAGTGAGTCCATAACGTAATACAGTATAAGATGTTAATAAACTTGTAATTGTAAAATCAATCTAGTCATTGTCTACTAAAATAACCATTGTGCAACCTCATTCTAAATCCTAGGTTAGATTAGTTAGCCAACAAACTCTGCAATATGTAAAACAAGGGATGTCGTCCCCCTCTGTTTAACTCATTAAACTTCTTTTCCAACCTTTCCCCCCACGACTATATGTTGTGACTTCTCTATCCCTCATGTCTGGCTGTGCCTTGAGCCCCAGCATGCCTTCCACCCTTTCCCCACCTTAACCTAAAAAAAAAAAAAATAAACAAAAAAAAAGCTAGTCTGTATTTAATCATTTAAGCCGCCATTGTGCAACCACCACCACGGCAGGCCACACGTGACGGCAGGAAAAACGTAACGATAGGCCCCACGTGACGGCAGGCCCCACTTGACGGCAGGTCCCATGTGAAGGCAGGCCCCACGTAAAGGCAGGACCCACGTGACGGCAGGCCCCACACGGCAGGTCCCGGCAGGACCCACGTCCCAGACAGGTACGTAAAGGCAGGCCCACGTGACGGCAGGCCCCACTTGACGGCAGGTCCCATGAAGGCAGGACCCACGACGGCAGGCCCCACTTGACGGCAGGACTTGACGGCAGGCCCCACGTAAAGGCAGGCCCCACGTGACGGCAGGCCCCACTTGACGGCAGGTCCCATGTGAAGGCAGGACCCACGTGACGACAGGCCCCACGTGATGGCAGGCCTCACGTGCACGTGAAGGTAGCCCCACGTGACGGCAGGCCCTACTTGATGACAGGCCCCACGTGACGGTAGAACCCACGTGACACAGACCCCACTTGACAGCAGGCCCTACGTGAAGGTAGGACCCACGTGAAGGTAGGACACACGTGACGGCAGGCCCCACTTGATGACAGGCCCCACGTGACGGTAGAACCCACGTGACACAGACCCCACTTGACAGCAGGCCCCACGTGAAGGTAGGACTCACGTGAAGGCAGGAGCCACGTGAAGGCAGGACCCACTTGATGACAGGCCCCACTTGACGGTAGAACCCACGTGACACAGACCCCACTTGACAGCAGGCCCCACGTGAAGGTAGGACCCACGTGAAGGTAGGACACACGTGCACGTGACGGTAGCCCCACGTGAAGGTAGACCCCACGTACACGTGACGGTAGCACCACGTGAAGGCAGGCCCCACGTGCACATGACGGTAGCCCCACGTACACGTGACGGTAGCGCCAACTGAAGGCAGGCCCCACGGGCACGTGACGGTAGCCCCACGGGCACGTGACGGTGGCCCCACGTGAAGGCAGACTCTATGTGAGAAGAAATATATAATAAATTGAGAAATTGTGATCAGAGAGAAAAGAATATGTAAACAGAAAGAGAAAGATAAAAGAGAGTAAGCAAAAGATAATAGAAAAATGGAAAGAGCACCGACAAAGAAAGAAAGAAAGAGAGAGAGAGAGAGAGAGAGAGAGAGAGAGAGAGAGAGAGAGAGAGAGAGAGAGAAGAGGATAACGAGCCGGTAGCAGCGTTTGTCCTGACTGAAGTTACCTGTACAATAAGTCGCCCTTGATCATAATTCACCAAATATTTTAGCCTTATACTACATGACCCTCTCTGAATACAACCATTCCATCAAGTAGTCTGGCCACAAGAGTCACCAGCTGTCGAATTTCCTTTACCAACATAAAAGTTTATGAATGCATCAACACTGTATCTCATTCGTCTTTTTTTTTTTGGACTTGATTCCCAAAAGGTGAATAAAAGCTTTCATTCAAAGGCGACTGTGTGTTTACTGTTAAGTCACAAAAGCCTGTATGGACGGGGGCAGCTAAAAAAAATTAAATAGATAAAAAAATCCTTAGAAAATAATAAAATGCTCGATTCTGAAAGGAATATTTAAGAAAGGAAATGTTTTCTTTATAGTGTCACATACTGTTCATATATATCGATTGTTGAGTTGCCCTCCCTAACTCACTCACTCACTCACTCACTCACTCAACTCACTCGCTCACTCGGAAATTCAAGTCAAATAGCCTTTAGAAGCACTGAGGAAAAAGAACGTCATCTACCCCAACAAATTTCATTACCTCAATAGATGTTCCCAGCGAAGCCTTGGCTGTGGGTATGTCTTTCAACACAGGCGAGACACACCCAACGCCCCCCTGAAAGTCATGCTATGCTATGCTATGACTTTAGTGAACGTATAGGAGGAACATGACAGGCTGAGAGTGTGACAGTCAGAGTATGTGTAAAGGTGAAAGAGTAACATTGAGAGTGAAAGATTAAGAAATAGAGAAAGAAAGTGAGAGCTAGAGAAAGAAAGTGAGAGCTAGAGAGAAAAGTGAGAGCCAGAGAAAGAAAGTGAGAGCAAGAGAGAGATAGTGAGAGCAAGAGAAAGAAAGTGAGAGCTAGAGAGAAAAGTGAGAGCAAGAGAAAGAGAGAGCTAGAGAAAGAGAGTGAGGGCAAAAGGGAGATACTGAGAGAAAGTGAGAGCAAGAGAAACAAAGTGAGAGTTAGGGAGAATGAGAGAAAGAAATTTTTTTTTTTTTGTTTTTTTTTTACGGGAATTAGCCCACTCGGGCACAGGTCAAACGACCCACAACGGAGCCTGGGGGGCGAAAAAAAAAAGAACGGAAAGAAATTGAAAATATATTCCCTATAACGTTAGAATGGTCAGGTTAGGTTAGGTTAAAATGCTCAGGTTAAGTTAGATTAGCATAGCATGAGCTTTTGTTTGGAAAGGTTAGTTTAGGTTAGGTTAGGTTTAAGTTAGGTTAGGTTAGGATAGCATTAGCTTATGTTTGGATAGGTTAGTTTAGATTAGGGTCGTTAATCTTCAGGTTATCCATCGTTAATGTTGAATAAATCATTTGAAAGGTCGCCATTGTTGTCTAGTTGACCAATAAACGCGTGGAGATTACGAGGTACAATACATACATCGACCCTCACTCACACCTGACGTCGGATCACACTAACTCGTTTTCCTACCGTTTATTTTCTCCGAGGTCTCTACTGTACCCGTTGAGGCCTCTACTGTACCCGTTGAACCCTCTACTGTACCCGTTGAGGCCTCTACTGTACCCGCTGAGGCCTCTACTGTACCCGTTGAACCCTCTACTGTACCCGTTGAGGCCTCTACTGTACCCGCTGAGGCCTCTACTGTACCCGTTGAACCCTCTACTGTACCCGCGCACACCTAGAATGAAAGAGCAACCCGGGCTTTTTTTTGTTTGGGATTTACAGGACTCCTGTTGCCATCTAGCGGGAGTTACAACTATTGGTGCAACTGGCCTCTTGCTTCTCAATGTTTGGTTAATATATATAGTATATATCTGAGATCAAATATTATATGATAGAATTAGTAATCCCGCACCTTGCTATTTATTTCCTCCTGAAAATCTATAAATGATTATCCCAAGTGACAAAGTATTGATATACGCTTACTATTTGTATACATCCATGTGTCTCGTAGCTCATGCTCGATTGTCATGTGGAAGAGGTGGGTGAATAACTACTTGGGCAAGGTAGTCATTAGAGTTTACATTAACACCCAGTTGCCTTATGACCACCACACACCTCCTTGTCTTGTTCACGTCTTGAGGCTGTAAACACTAATATAAAGCACAAGGTTAAAGAGTGAGTGAAATTTGGGCTGTGAACATATTGTAATGTTTCCCTTGTTGGCAGTTAGGTTGCAGACACTGGCTCTATTCTAGCAGTACTTAACATCCTGAACAATATTCATTTCTCATTTCTAACAGTACTGCAACTTAAAAATAAATCCAGTACTCATATAAGCGGCGAGTATAGTCCTTAAATGTATTGTCACTGTTTCTGGCACTCTTGCAGCGTCGAGCTCTTGTGTGGCATCACTGAGGATCCTAACAGTGCATGCAACAAATCTCTAACTGAGTTCAAAAAGGGCCCATGTCAAAAATGCCAATTTCGACCCTTTTTGCACTCAGCCAAATAAATGACCCTGAAGATTTTAATGCTTATTTTTAGCAGTAATATAAATTCTAGCCTTTGTTTAGCGGTTTTGCAGATGTTAATTTCCCCCGAACGACGCTACTGTAGACGTTGTTGTTACCGTCGATAATGGCCGTGTACTCATAACTAACTCAAGTCATAATATTTCACTGTACAGGTTCACCACAATGAGACATTCAACCATTGCTTCTCCTTTCCTCGCCGCGCCACCAACAGCCTCGAGCAACAACTCACTAAACACTCAGTTACCATAAGAAACAGTATAATGCTTGGGGTTGGACCTAACTTATCATTAACACTTCTTGATATATATACTCTATTATAATGGCGTCTCCTTTATTAACCTTTTATTTGGGTGGAAAGAGGAGTTTATTTACACAATTTTATATTAGAAAAACAATGAAACAATACTGCGACCTTTGAGAATAAATGAGATACTTTGGCCATATTACTAATGATAAAGGGATAATGGCAGAAATATTAGTGGGTGTACTTGAGGGTTGGAGGGACCTGTAGGGTATAGGATAGGTAGAGACTTGAGATGAGTGAATGAAATCAAAACTTGTGGTCCCCGGAGAGACACAAAATATGAGCTGATTGGTTTAGACAGCCCCTTAATTGTTTGTGGTGGAAGGCCGTGGTCGCCAACCCTCAGACATAAGAGTGACGCCTATTGATGTACTCATATTACGTTAGTCATTTACACTACATACAAATATATAAGGCTGGTCACATAATAACACAGTTTCCAGTATTTATGGAGACCTGAAACTCGTTAATATGAATGTTGTAAGTTTTACTGAAGCCAAAGTTACTAAACACAATTTTCAGTGTTTTGTTAATGAATATTTTAGTTTCCTTATAATGACCAGTACTTCAGGCTTGGTGGGGTACCTGGTCTGGGTGTCTCAGGAGATCGAATGACGCTCTTAACACTTTTTTTTACAACAATTTTAAGTTTGGCGACCAACATTTACTGACAGAACTTTAAGATTTATCACTGGAAAAACCGACACTGTTGAAGAGGCAGAGAGGGTATAATATCACTAAAACCTTCGGTATAGCAAGAGACAGTGCGGCCAGCTCTTCATCTGGGTAGCTGTAAGGTGCAGCAACGACCCTCAGGACAGGAGGCCAACCAATGAGTCTCAAAGTAGTCGCAGAGTTTGCTCTTATTCACAACAGCTGAGACAATACAGCCGCCGCCACCCCACTCTCAGAATAAATTTCCCCAGTGGTGGTAAAGAAACACTTCTACTCAAGAGTATATGCGTTGCTTTTGAAGGAATCACTCAGATGTGTTTTTGTTTTTACATCTCTACTTCGGGAAAAATTTAATCTACGAATCTTTAAATATTCAGTTATGTATCGTAACTTTAACAAACGCTTGTTGTAGTCCCTAGCATCCCTGCTTAGAGAAAAATGTATTGTAAAAGTCTCCAAGAATCCATCATATTATCGTTATCTAAGGTAGGCACTCAGGTAATTTCTAAGAAAGAAAAACAATTGACGACCTTTGTGTTGGTGCTGAAGGATGCCAAGTGTACTGTACGTGATTTAATAGTCTTAACGTATGAATCTCCGAGATCCATCTTCGTCATTGTTTAAGAAAGGTGCAGTTAAATACGTCCTCGAGTACAGTAAGGGCGTGAAAGTAGAATATATTAATATCTTTACATTTACATCCGGATTCTTTAATAGTACATTAAGTTCCTCGCTAACTGGAAGTGTCTTAGGGATCAACTGAAGAATAGCGCCCCAGCATATTTCACCTGATGATTAAATACCATAACCCTACCTGTGGGGATAGTTTCGGTTAGGTTAAGTTAGATTAGCGTTAGGGTGGTTAATCTTAAAGTGAAATGAGCTGATGGACTTAATCTCCATTTTTTTCCACTTCAACTATGGCACAAAGATAACGGTCAAACTCGACCCCAAAAAACGCATCGGAACTCTGCGTCCTTCGACAAAATTTTCTTTTTTGATGAATAAATGAGTGAATAAATAAATGATTAATAAATCTTTCTAGAGAAGGTGGACGCTGGGCTACTCACTTGAGCCAGCAGCTGCCTCCTGTACGTCAGTTCCTGGGGACACTCAACTCCACAGTGTTTAGTCGCTGCTCTGCTAATACTACTGAGTACTGACCGCTCCACCACTCCCCATGCCCGCCCGCCCGCCCTCCCTCCCTCTTACTAGCCACAGTAGCCAGTTCCGTTCTCTATCCATCATCCGCACCTCCAGTGTGTACTCTCTCTCTCTCCCTCTCTCTCTCTCTATCTTTTAAAATACTTATTATAATAATAAGAACATCTGTGGAAAAACTAAACGAAATCGAACAACTCCTTCTGGTGGCATTGCTGTTCTCAGACATTACCGAACATAATCTATAAAGAGGTGTGCCAAGTTACACGCATTTATGACAAAATACACAATTCATCGATATTTTTGCACATATCGCCTGGACTATAATATATAGATAAATAAATTGAAAGTCACCAATTTTTACTAAATTCATCCCTATAATACACGCTAAATTACGTTTTCTTTAGAACACTAGAGAAAGTGTAATTCTTGGGCAACTTTTATATTCCGTATTCATAGACTGTGATGCAGCCTAAACCAGTTGTACTTTTGTTCATATTATTGATACGCTTAGTTACATTTTAATATATGTTTTGTATTAGCGAAGTCACATATAATTATCATGAATATGTAACCCACATGAAGAGGAACATGTGGTGCAATGGCAGCATGCTGCTTGCCTTTCATCAATTGTGACCCTGGTTCGATTTCCACCTGGCTGGGTTCTCAGAAGGGTGTTATCCAGTATGACCCTACCCAATATTACAGGTTATCTTCAGGTACTCCAATTTCTTCCCATATTCAGGGCCAGTGCTATCCACTAGGTAAACTTAGCGATCTCCCAGGGCGCCAATATCTAGAAGCGCCACAAATTCTTTATTTTTACTTTTACCTTTATCATTTTCTGCACAAAGTTAGATAAAATTACCTGAGCTAATTAAAAAATACAAAACTTAATAATGAAGGGAGGAATGGTTATGATTGACGACAGTAATGTTAAAAATTACCTCTGTTGAAGAAGTGTGCATTTCGCTCTCACAGCCACACCCGACGCCTTGGGGTGGGGTGGAAGGCAAGAACAGGATGAGGAAAGGTTTAGGTCAACCCTCGCGAGCAAATTGTAAAAAATAAATAAAATAAAACGCGGGACAGCAGGAGATGGAGGACGGGGGGTGGGGGAGGGTTGGTAGAAGAGGTATGGACGGGGAGGGGGGCGAGTGGTGTTAGGGCGCGGCGTTGTCACAAAAAAACACAAGCCAATTATTTAACAAATGTAATGATTTTAAGAAACGTAGAATCGTAGAAACAGTTTGTATATTCCTAATTTTGATTAAATTTTCAAACTACAATAGGTTAAGGTTATAATAATCCATATTATTACTCCACTTTGTTAATATTACAAGATATGTAGCAGTAGGTGTCGGGAGTACACCTGTAGCGCCAATCATTCCATACAGGTGAAAGACAACACCTGCCTACCTGTACATAAGAACATAAGAATGGTGGAAACTGCAGCGGAACTATTGGTCCATACTGGGCAGTCCCGTTTACACCCAACCCCTATCGCTCATATGTCCATCCATCCAGCGTATTCGAGTTAATGATGATGTTTGGTAACTTGTTCCACTCATCCACTACTCTGTTTCCAAACCAGTGTTTACCTATTTCACGCCCGGGATTAGTCTTGTCATCCTCCTCTGAATTCTTTCGAGGCATTCTATATCCTTTCTATAGTACGGTGACCAGAGCTGAACCGCGTAATGCAAGTGAAGTGTCTGACGTCGACAAAAAAAAACGTAAAATTACACCATGAGGCTTCAACAAAGTTACTTTCATTGATAACAAAATAAGCACTTTATGTTTAAAATGGCGGGGGGACCGGGAGGCGGAGGCCCCCGACTAGGAAGTTAGGTGAGGTTAGGTAGGGTACTTTGGTTGGACAGGTCAGGTCCTATCGAGTTTATTATTATTCATTTATGACGGAAGTGTATAGAATGACAGTTACTCAGAATGAAGAGATATATCTATTATATGTGTTAAAAACCTTAAAATCGCTGAAAGTCCACTTGTAAAAAATTACCAATTTTATCTATAAATATTGAAATGCGTTTTGGCTACCTCGTGACAAACACCGAAAAAACACAAAACCAAGACGAGAATCAATTTTTTCTTCCTGTATTTTCGCTCATTTTCAAAGCCCTGCCCACTTTCGAAGGATGTTGTAGTGGACGTCTCCCCTACAACTGCGTAGCTGCATGCCACCTGCTACGTCTTCCCTAGCAACCAAACGAGCGGCCCAGGGGGGGGAGGGGCGTCACCAGATGCCACAGTACCCTAGCAACAGAGCCAAAAGACCGGCTACTTCCCGGGTTTTCCCACCATGACTCACGGCTGCTGTGTATATAAGCTCTGTCTCTCCATTGAGATTCATTCTGCTCTGGGTTCCTGAACACGCAACACCTCCAAGCAAGCTCCTCGCTGTCCAGTTCTCATTCAACCCGGAGGCCAGCAACAGGCAACATCTTCTCTAACGAAGCTCCTGCACACTACCTCCTTCAACACGCTACCCACCGAACGTGCCTACTGAGCAGCTCCTCACCACACGGCACCTCCTGCACCAGACTGTCTATCATATAACTTATATTATACAAGAAAACCACCTTAGAGTTTCCATCCATCCTGAGTGCTAGACAACATTATATCACGAAACCCTACAACGTACAGTCGTTATTAGTGTAAACGGATAATTCACTAAGTATTATCCGCAAAAATACGTCATGTTCGTTAAAATCACCAAAAAACTGAAGTAAACATTAATTTAGTAAAGAAAAACCCCTACTTGGGCATAAAACGATTCTTTACCCATTCCCCTGCCTAACCTTACCTTCATTATCAGATGGAGGAGGATAAAGTGATGCCACTTGTATGAGGAAGTGGTGCAGCATGGTGTTGTCGTTGTAATGAGCTTGGATCTACCGCACAAATACTTTTGGTAATGTTCCTTGTTTCTGTCATGAAGCACCCAACTTTTGATATCCCTTAATATGTTCTATATTTTGTGTATGCACGCCAGTAGTAGGATCCAGAAGGTTTACAGTTCTGTGGATATAATCAATTGCACCGAGGGTACTGTATGCCCTCCATATATCAATATGAATAACACTACCGACTTTTACAAAACACTTAGTGAACGGTATGAGGGTATTAGCACCGCGGTCAGTCGCTGGTATAATAAATGTACGTGTGGATAGTTTCTATGACTCACAACCTTGACACTTTAGATTTTCCAAACTTACTTTCGTCCACATACCTCAGAACAAAAGCTTCTTCCAATTCACGAATTTCCAATGACATTTCCAATTTTTCTGTTGTGTAGCGCTGAGTAAAGTGTTCAGCTGATGAACGTATTACAGACAAACAAGTTTTTCCACCCGACATGTGTAATTTTGTCCAATAGCAAAACACCAGAAAATTTCAACAGAAACGGCTTCATTTTCAAACACGTTGAATGGTACTCCTATCTGCCCGGAAGCTACCTTCACAGAGAGAACCATCTTGCCACTGGGCAAATCAAAATACAGTCTCAAATTCCACAGCAATCAAAGCTTACGCATGCGCACAACTATTACGTAACATCGAAACCAAAGACTATAATAAGAAAGACAGGAAAGCATCTACCTTTACTGATAAAAAATACGTGAGCCACTGAGCTCCGATCAACGCCATCTGTTGGCAACGCGACTAACTAAAAGCACGGTGCGCGTGAAGGTAGTTTGCCCATGTTTCTTTGGTAAGCATGGAGTGAGCTTGTGTTTAACGTTTTCATGTTAGGTTAGGTTAGGTTTCAAAAAAGTTTGTGTCATTAAATAATATGAAATTTTGCTATAGGGGGGGCTTACCTCACCTCAACCCAAAGCTGCCGTAATCAACCTTTCTCACAACAGAACCAAAAGATATCCCGACATAAACGGATTATGAGTCCATAATATATATACTGTATTCTTTCTTATTGCGGTTTTTAATATACCTTGAAATCACTATACAATAATTGGTCTGTCATAGTATATACTGTACAATGGTTGGAACACTCACAGCACTTCATAAAAGCGTTACCAGGTAGTTGCAGTGAGGGTCAGCTCACCAGGGAATAATATATTTTACTGGTCGTGAATGTCGTCTTTTGACGTAAATAGACGATTCCTCCTTGACTGTAAAACTCAGTTCGAGATATGACTATGAATACACGCCACTCCTTCCTTAGTACAGTAAGTGTGATAAATCAGAGGTTCGCCTCATTAGTCACTCGCCACCAAGAAAGACACTGAAAATATCTTTCTTCGTCGACTAACACTTTCCCAAACTCCGAGACCAACGTCAACAGCAGACCCTCGCATGTTTGATGGGATACAGTCTTGTCATATAAACTTACTTGGGTGATGTACAAGACACTACTGTAGCAACTGATGTTTACGGTATTGGTGAAGCATTACATGTTTGTTGATTGTTTGGCCACGAGGACCTATATTGAAGTAAGGGGGGAAGCCTACCATTTATAAAGGTTTGTGCACTCTATAGAGGGGCGTTCTGTGTGTGTGTTGGTTGTATCCGTGTATAATGTATTGTGTGGTGTAGGTAGTGTGTCTAAATACTTGTGTATTTTAATCTGAGCAGGTAGAACAAATGTGTGTTATGCTATGGTGGCCCATGATGGCGTGAGGACACACACGCACACCGAGGTGTTTTGTAATTACGTACATGATTGTCCCTCTATATAAACTACTCCAAATTTCCTAAGAATAGGTTAAATATATCGCTACACCACTGATCTATTAAGCGCCACTAAGAACTTTTTACCACCACCACCCCTAACAAAACACTGGTGGAGGTTAATAACTTATATGGCTGCACGAATATTTACGTCCACATTGTTGAAATATATGTACCGTGCTCCACGTTGCCCCGGTGATGGGCAATAGTTACTGCAATGTTCCGTGGTGTCCCTAAGCCTACGACCCCTGTACCTACGACCACTGCACCTACGACCCCTACACCTACTACCCCTGCACCTACGACCCTTGCACCTACACCTACGACCACTGCACCTACGACCCCTACACCTACGATCCCCACCTACGATCCCTGCACCTACTACCCCTGCACCTACGACCCCTGCACCTACGACCCCTGTACCTACGACCCCTACTTATCCATGCACCTACCTACCTGCACCTACTACCCCACCTACCCCCTGCACCTACTACCCCTACACCTACGACCCCTGCACCTACCCCTGCACCTACCCCTGTACCTACGACCCCTACACCTACGACCCCTACACCTACTACCCCTTGCACCTACGACCCCAGCACCTACGACCCCTACACCTACTACCCCTTCACCTACGACCCCTGCACCTGCGACCCCTGCACCTACGACCCCTGCACCTACGACTCCTACACCAACACCCTGTGCCTACGACCCCTGCACCTATGACTCCTGCACCTACAACCCCTGTACTTACGACCCCTGACAGGACAGACACAGCAGGGCCAAAGTCTTGATAGATAGACAGTCACTACCTTGGCAATATTCCTAGTCGAAATTAACATTAATTTCCTGCCATGGACTACCTCACCAATACGGTCTTTTGTATTAGGTGTGACAATTCTCCGGTAATGTTTGTGTCAAGACTTTATGATAGAGTGGCGCCTCGGGTAAAGCTTATTTGTCTTTTCTATCTATATTTCACTATCTTATTATTATTATTATCATTACAAACCATAACTTCCCTGAATCGCTTACCGCTCAAGTCTCCACCATGATCAGCAATGAATCGTAAACACACGCTAGAGCAGTATTAAGAGTATATCATTATTTCCCCCAAGAATCTGAGGTCGGTTAGTAATACAAACAAGAAAAAGGAAGCAACACAAAGAAAGCGGATTAAAGCAGTCTGATTAATATAAAAGCCTCCAACAAGGTGTGGTTTAGGGGGCTGGCGTGAGTGAGGGAAATTTACTTAATCGACGGTGGAAGAAAATGTTGTGCATGGTGAATCATCAAGGTTAGTATCCCGTGTTAGTGTCGCTTTTCCGGTACTGTGTGACCTGGTTAGTATGGCTTTTCCGGTACTGTGTGACCTGGTTAGTATGGCTTTTCCGGTACTGTGTGACCTGGTTAGTATGGCTTTTCCGGTACTGTGTGACCTGGTTAGTATGGCTTTTCCGGTACTGTGTGACCTGGTTAGTATGGCTTTTCCGGTACTGTGTGACCTGGTTAGTATGGCTTTTCCGGTACTGTGTGACCTGGTTAGTATGGCTTTTCCGGTACTGTGTGACCTGGTTAGTATGGCTTTCCCTGAACCGTATTACCTGGTGTGTGTTTTTTTCTAGTGCACCTGTACTGAATGACGTCAGAACTATTATTACTCGGTATAATAAAACACCACATACACCAAACTATCAGGTCAATCGTCTACGTTTTTACTCACAATCATGTTTCACCTTTAATTGGTAACGTTACGGAGTGCAATGATCCATCACTTGTTCTGGTTTATTGATCCTTATTCTTGTCTTATCTATAATATTTTGTTTTTCTTGATCAACATTTCAGACTCCATCATTAAGTTGAGGTACAATTCCTGTGTTGTGTTAAATCAGTAATTAGCTAATAAGCCCTATAACCGCTATCCGGGCGGTTAAAGGATTTAATTAGACTCGTCACGTTAAACTCGAACATTATAATTCGGTCAAACCTGTTGAATACAATTCATTTTAGTATTTCCAATAAATCATACATAGGCAATCACATAAATGTCAAATCTAATATATATTTACATAACAATCATAGCTATGTAATTAGTCTAATCTTAACACTTACAATGAGGACTTAATCTGCCATATTTTTATGTCGTCACAATGATAAACGATGCAATGGACACAGTCTACCTGTGTACACAATAAATACAATTTAAACTTACGTGTTGAAAGTCTTCAGGAGAAACAGGTTAGGTGTTGGTGGTGTAATGGGGATAGCTACAGTGAGACTGGCGGTGCCCTGCTGGGCATTGCGTGATCAGGCCCACTATTCAAACTCGCTGCGTCAGGCGTATTATACGCAAACTAGTTCCCCTTACACCACCCAACACCTCAACCTACTCTGGGTCTCTCATCTCCCTCCATCTCAACACTATATACTGTATACGGACAGGCACACCCAATAAACATGACATGAGTTACAGCCTAACATAACGTTTGTTTATGTGTCATCATAATTCAGTACCACTTGCGGTAACAAGCCCTAATATACGATGTGTGTTTGTGTGTGTGTGTGTGTGTTAGTTGAGTGTACAGACACATATCACCCCAAAAACAATTCTGAGACAACAAAAAGGTTAGTTCTGGGATTCAACCACAAAACCCACCTACCTCTCTCTCTCTCTCTCTCTCTCTCTCTCTCTCTTTGTGTGTTAACCCTCAGTTAGAGAAACCAGGAGGATAAGGCTTTACACTAAACTAAAAAAAAAACTCACAACAAACCTTAATGTCACATAAACAGTACAGAATGTCTCAAAAATATATATAAATACACACACCCTGGCAGACTTAAATAACGATGCTGTTATAATACAAACCTTCACCCAATACTAGTGAGTATATACATTTTCTGAGACACCCTGTTATAAAGGTTGAGTTCAAAGCTGAAGAACCTACATCAACCTGAGAATCAAACAACAATATTCTCGAGCGATACATTAATACACCTGCCAGAGCTAATATATATACACCCATCCACACACTACATCACGTATTCATTTGTGTATTAGTAGTTCTATGTTCTTCAGATAAGTCATCAGTCAAAGTAACAGGTAATATATATTTATAATGGTTCTCAGTACGTAAAATTCTATCATTATCATCCAATTTTCGTGATCATTATAGTGAAGTATAATGCTTTCTTATTGATCTTGGTAGTGAAGTTTAATTCTTGATTTAATTACACTCTCGTTGCCGTGAGTGTCAAGTCGCTGTTTTGTGTTTATCCTTTAACAATTTTATTTTGTTCCACTTTTTTTCGTATTTTTTTTAATATTTTGATCTCTGTTTTTTTATGTATTATATATTGGGACTTGCAATTCAGAAGAAGAACAACAACAACAACAAAAGTAACAATGATAATAATATTAAAAACAACAATAAGAAGTAATAATAATAATAATAATAATAATAATAATAATAAAAAGAAAAATAACAATAACAAACAACAGCAATTAAAACTAATAACACCATTAACCTCATTATTCAGAACAAAAACTCTTAATTACTGCAGCAACATGTAAACAAAGAAACAAAGACCCGGTAAATAATTCATAATATTAACGCCAAGTGAACAAAAAACAAAGATATATTTCACTGCAGTTGTTGACATACTATGATATATATTTTCACGCTCTTAACTCCAAACGCATTTAATTACATATTCTTAACTAGGTCATTATACTGGACGAGATTTGTTACACTCGGGTCGTTAATTGTGTCGCTAGTGATGTTTGTGATTGATAATATAACCTTCATATACTTGGGTAGACGAGACACCAGGTGGAACAGTAATACCAAATCAACACAATAATGTACGGTGATATTTGTCGCCTGAAAGGTTAACAATACCTACAATAAATTTATCTGAGGGAAAAGAAATACTTGTAACAGCCTGTACTTGAGGGTTGGAGGGACCTGTAGGGTATAGGATAGGTAGAGACTTGAGATGGGTGAATGAAATCAAAACTTGTGGTCCCCGGAGAGACACAAAATATGAGCTGATTGGTTTAGACAGCCCCTTAATTGTTTGTGGTGGAAGGCCGTGGTCGCCAACCCTCAGACATAAGAGTGACGCCTATTGATGTACTCATATTACGTTAGTCATTTACACTACCTACAAATATTTAAGGCTGGTCACATAATAACACAGTTTCCAGTATTTATGGAGACCTGAAACTCGTTAATATGAATGTTGCAAGTTTTACTGAAGCCAAAGTTACTAAACACAATTTTCAGTGTTTTGTTAATGAATATTTTAGTTTCCTTATAATGACCAGTACTTCAGGCTTGGTGGGGTACCTGGTCTGGGTGTCTCAGGAGATCGAATGACGCTCTTAACACTTTTTTTTACAACAATTTTAAGTTTGGCGACCAACATTTACTGACAGAACTTTAAGATTTATCACTGGAAAAACCGACACTGTTGAAGAGGCAGAGAGGGTATAATATCACTAAAACCTTCGGTATAGCAAGAGACAGTGCGGCCAGCTCTTCATCTGGGTAGCTGTAAGGTGCAGCAACGACCCTCAGGACAGGAGGCCAACCAATGAGTCTCAAAGTAGTCGCAGAGTTTGCTCTTATTCACAACAGCTGAGACAATACAGCCGCCGCCACCCCACTCTCAGAATAAATTTCCCCAGTGGTGGTAAAGAAACACTTCTACTCAAGAGTATATGACGTTGCTTTTGAAGGAATCACTCAGATGTGTTTTTGTTTTTACATCTCTACTTCGGGAAAAATTTAATCTACGAATCTTTAAATATTCAGTTATGTATCGTAACTTTAACAAACGCTTGTTGTAGTCCCTAGCATCCCTGCTTAGAGAAAAATGTATTGTAAAAGTCTCCAAGAATCCATCATATTATCGTTATCTAAGGTAGGCACTCAGGTAATTTCTAAGAAAGAAAAACAATTGACGACCTTTGTGTTGGTGCTGAAGGATGCCAAGTGTACTGTACGTGATTTAATAGTCTTAACGTATGAATCTCCGAGATCCATCTTCGTCATTGTTTAAGAAAGGTGCAGTTAAATACGTCCTCGAGTACAGTAAGGGCGTGAAAGTAGAATATATTAATATCTTTACATTTACATCCGGATTCTTTAATAGTACATTAAGTTCCTCGCTAACTGGAAGTGTCTTAGGGATCAACTGAAGAATAGCGCCCCAGCATATTTCACCTGATGATTAAATACCATAACCCTACCTGTGGGGATAGTTTCGGTTAGGTTAAGTTAGATTAGCGTTAGGGTGGTTAATCTTAAAGTGAAATGAGCTGATGGACTTAATCTCCATTTTTTTCCACTTCAACTATGGCACAAAGATAACGGTCAAACTCGACCCCAAAAAACGCATCGGAACTCTGCGTCCTTCGACAAAATTTTCTTTTTTGATGAATAAATGAGTGAATAAATAAATGATTAATAAATCTTTCTAGAGAAGGTGGACGCTGGGCTACTCACTTGAGCCAGCAGCTGCCTCCTGTACGTCAGTTCCTGGGGACACTCAACTCCACAGTGTTTAGTCGCTGCTCTGCTAATACTACTGAGTACTGACCGCTCCACCACTCCCCATGCCCGCCCGCCCGCCCTCCCTCCCTCTTACTAGCCACAGTAGCCAGTTCCGTTCTCTATCCATCATCCGCACCTCCAGTGTGTACTCTCTCTCTCTCCCTCTCTCTCTCTCTATCTTTTAAAATACTTATTATAATAATAAGAACATCTGTGGAAAAACTAAACGAAATCGAACAACTCCTTCTGGTGGCATTGCTGTTCTCAGACATTACCGAACATAATCTATAAAGAGGTGTGCCAAGTTACACGCATTTATGACAAAATACACAATTCATCGATATTTTTGCACATATCGCCTGGACTATAATATATAGATAAATAAATTGAAAGTCACCAATTTTTACTAAATTCATCCCTATAATACACGCTAAATTACGTTTTCTTTAGAACACTAGAGAAAGTGTAATTCTTGGGCAACTTTTATATTCCGTATTCATAGACTGTGATGCAGCCTAAACCAGTTGTACTTTTGTTCATATTATTGATACGCTTAGTTACATTTTAATATATGTTTTGTATTAGCGAAGTCACATATAATTATCATGAATATGTAACCCACATGAAGAGGAACATGTGGTGCAATGGCAGCATGCTGCTTGCCTTTCATCAATTGTGACCCTGGTTCGATTTCCACCTGGCTGGGTTCTCAGAAGGGTGTTATCCAGTATGACCCTACCCAATATTACAGGTTATCTTCAGGTACTCCAATTTCTTCCCATATTCAGGGCCAGTGCTATCCACTAGGTAAACTTAGCGATCTCCCAGGGCGCCAATATCTAGAAGCGCCACAAATTCTTTATTTTTACTTTTACCTTTATCATTTTCTGCACAAAGTTAGATAAAATTACCTGAGCTAATTAAAAAATACAAAACTTAATAATGAAGGGAGGAATGGTTATGATTGACGACAGTAATGTTAAAAATTACCTCTGTTGAAGAAGTGTGCATTTCGCTCTCACAGCCACACCCGACGCCTTGGGGTGGGGTGGAAGGCAAGAACAGGATGAGGAAAGGTTTAGGTCAACCCTCGCGAGCAAATTGTAAAAAATAAATAAAATAAAACGCGGGACAGCAGGAGATGGAGGACGGGGGGTGGGGGAGGGTTGGTAGAAGAGGTATGGACGGGGAGGGGGGCGAGTGGTGTTAGGGCGCGGCGTTGTCACAAAAAAACACAAGCCAATTATTTAACAAATGTAATGATTTTAAGAAACGTAGAATCGTAGAAACAGTTTGTATATTCCTAATTTTGATTAAATTTTCAAACTACAATAGGTTAAGGTTATAATAATCCATATTATTACTCCACTTTGTTAATATTACAAGATATGTAGCAGTAGGTGTCGGGAGTACACCTGTAGCGCCAATCATTCCATACAGGTGAAAGACAACACCTGCCTACCTGTACATAAGAACATAAGAATGGTGGAAACTGCAGCGGAACTATTGGTCCATACTGGGCAGTCCCGTTTACACCCAACCCCTATCGCTCATATGTCCATCCATCCAGCGTATTCGAGTTAATGATGATGTTTGGTAACTTGTTCCACTCATCCACTACTCTGTTTCCAAACCAGTGTTTACCTATTTCACGCCCGGGATTAGTCTTGTCATCCTCCTCTGAATTCTTTCGAGGCATTCTATATCCTTTCTATAGTACGGTGACCAGAGCTGAACCGCGTAATGCAAGTGAAGTGTCTGACGTCGACAAAAAAAAACGTAAAATTACACCATGAGGCTTCAACAAAGTTACTTTCATTGATAACAAAATAAGCACTTTATGTTTAAAATGGCGGGGGGACCGGGAGGCGGAGGCCCCCGACTAGGAAGTTAGGTGAGGTTAGGTAGGGTACTTTGGTTGGACAGGTCAGGTCCTATCGAGTTTATTATTATTCATTTATGACGGAAGTGTATAGAATGACAGTTACTCAGAATGAAGAGATATATCTATTATATGTGTTAAAAACCTTAAAATCGCTGAAAGTCCACTTGTAAAAAATTACCAATTTTATCTATAAATATTGAAATGCGTTTTGGCTACCTCGTGACAAACACCGAAAAAACACAAAACCAAGACGAGAATCAATTTTTTCTTCCTGTATTTTCGCTCATTTTCAAAGCCCTGCCCACTTTCGAAGGATGTTGTAGTGGACGTCTCCCCTACAACTGCGTAGCTGCATGCCACCTGCTACGTCTTCCCTAGCAACCAAACGAGCGGCCCAGGGGGGGGAGGGGCGTCACCAGATGCCACAGTACCCTAGCAACAGAGCCAAAAGACCGGCTACTTCCCGGGTTTTCCCACCATGACTCACGGCTGCTGTGTATATAAGCTCTGTCTCTCCATTGAGATTCATTCTGCTCTGGGTTCCTGAACACGCAACACCTCCAAGCAAGCTCCTCGCTGTCCAGTTCTCATTCAACCCGGAGGCCAGCAACAGGCAACATCTTCTCTAACGAAGCTCCTGCACACTACCTCCTTCAACACGCTACCCACCGAACGTGCCTACTGAGCAGCTCCTCACCACACGGCACCTCCAGCACCAGACTGTCTATCATATAACTTATATTATACAAGAAAACCACCTTAGAGTTTCCATCCATCCTGAGTGCTAGACAACATTATATCACGAAACCCTACAATGTACAGTCGTTATTAGTGTAAACGGATAATTCACTAAGTATTATCCGCAAAAATACGTCATGTTCGTTAAAATCACCAAAAAACTGAAGTAAACATTAATTTAGTAAAGAAAAATCCCTACTTGGGCATAAAACGATTCTTTACCCATTCCCCTGCCTAACCTTACCTTCATTATCAGATGGAGGAGGATAAAGTGATGCCACTTGTATGAGGAAGTGGTGCAGCATGGTGTTGTCGTTGTAATGAGCTTGGATCTACCGCACAAATACTTTTGGTAATGTTCCTTGTTTCTGTCATGAAGCACCCAACTTTTGATATCCCTTAATATGTTCTATATTTTGCGTATGCACGCCAGTAGTAGGATTCAAAAGGTTTACAGTTCTGTGGATATAATCAATTGCACCGAGGGTACTGTATGCCCTCCATATATCAATATGAATAACACTACCGACTTTTACAAAACACTTAGTGAACGGTATGAGGGTATTAGCACCGCGGTCAGTCGCTGGTATAATAAATGTACGTGTGGATAGTTTCTATGACTCACAACCTTGACACTTTAGATTTTCCAAACTTACTTTCGTCCACATACCTCAGAACAAAAGCTTCTTCCAATTCACGAATTTCCAATGACATTTCCAATTTTTCTGTTGTGTAGCGCTGAGTAAAGTGTTCAGCTGATGAACGTATTACAGACAAACAAGTTTTTCCACCCGACATGTGTAATTTTGTCCAATAGCAAAACACCAGAAAATTTCAACAGAAACGGCTTCATTTTCAAACACGTTGAATGGTACTCCTATCTGCCCGGAAGCTACCTTCACAGAGAGAACCATCTTGCCACTGGGCAAATCAAAATACAGTCTCAAATTCCACAGCAATCAAAGCTTACGCATGCGCACAACTATTACGTAACATCGAAACCAAAGACTATAATAAGAAAGACAGGAAAGCATCTACCTTTACTGATAAAAAATACGTGAGCCACTGAGCTCCGATCAACGCCATCTGTTGGCAACGCGACTAACTAAAAGCACGGTGCGCGTGAAGGTAGTTTGCCCATGTTTCTTTGGTAAGCATGGAGTGAGCTTGTGTTTAACGTTTTCATGTTAGGTTAGGTTAGGTTTCAAAAAAGTTTGTGTCATTAAATAATATGAAATTTTGCTATAGGGGGGGCTTACCTCACCTCAACCCAAAGCTGCCGTAATCAACCTTTCTCACAACAGAACCAAAAGATATCCCGACATAAACGGATTATGAGTCCATAATATATATACTGTATTCTTTCTTATTGCGGTTTTTAATATACCTTGAAATCACTATACAATAATTGGTCTGTCATAGTATATACTGTACAATGGTTGGAACACTCACAGCACTTCATAAAAGCGTTACCAGGTAGTTGCAGTGAGGGTCAGCTCACCAGGGAATAATATATTTTACTGGTCGTGAATGTCGTCTTTTGACGTAAATAGACGATTCCTCCTTGACTGTAAAACTCAGTTCGAGATATGACTATGAATACACGCCACTCCTTCCTTAGTACAGTAAGTGTGATAAATCAGAGGTTCGCCTCATTAGTCACTCGCCACCAAGAAAGACACTGAAAATATCTTTCTTCGTCGACTAACACTTTCCCAAACTCCGAGACCAACGTCAACAGCAGACCCTCGCATGTTTGATGGGATACAGTCTTGTCATATAAACTTACTTGGGTGATGTACAAGACACTACTGTAGCAACTGATGTTTACGGTATTGGTGAAGCATTACATGTTTGTTGATTGTTTGGCCACGAGGACCTATATTGAAGTAAGGGGGGAAGCCTACCATTTATAAAGGTTTGTGCACTCTATAGAGGGGCGTTCTGTGTGTGTGTTGGTTGTATCCGTGTATAATGTATTGTGTGGTGTAGGTAGTGTGTCTAAATACTTGTGTATTTTAATCTGAGCAGGTAGAACAAATGTGTGTTATGCTATGGTGGCCCATGATGGCGTGAGGACACACACGCACACCGAGGTGTTTTGTAATTACGTACATGATTGTCCCTCTATATAAACTACTCCAAATTTCCTAAGAATAGGTTAAATATATCGCTACACCACTGATCTATTAAGCGCCACTAAGAACTTTTTACCACCACCAACCCTAATAAAACACTGGTGGAGGTTAATAACTTATATGGCTGCACGAATATTTACGTCCACATTGTTGAAATATATGTACAGTGCTCCACGTTGCCCCGGTGATGGGCAATAGTTACTGCAATGTTCCGTGGTGTCCCTAAGCCTATGACCCCGACACCTACGACCCCTGTACGTACGACCCCGACACCTACGACCCCTGTACCTACGACCACTGCACCTACGACCCCTACACCTACGATCCCTGCACCTACGATCCCTGCACCTACTACCCCTGCACCTACGACCCCTGCACCTACGACCCCTGTACCTACGACCCCTACACCTACTATCCATGCACCTACTACCCATGCACCTACTACCCCTACACCTACGACCCCTGCACCTACTATCTACACCTACGACCCCTGCACCTACTACCCTACCTACGACCCCTGTACCTGTACCTACGACCCCTACACCTACTACCCCTGCACCTACGACCCTTGCACCTACGACCCCAGCACCTACGACCCCTACACCTACTACCCCTTCACCTACGACCCCTGCACCTGCGACCCCTGCACCTACGACCCCTGCACCTACGACTCCTACACCAACACCCTGTGCCTACGACCCCTGCACCTATGACTCCTGCACCTACAACCCCTGTACTTACGACCCCTGACAGGACAGACACAGCAGGGCCAAAGTCTTGATAGATAGACAGTCACTACCTTGGCAATATTCCTAGTCGAAATTAACATTAATTTCCTGCCATGGACTACCTCACCAATACGGTCTTTTGTATTAGGTGTGACAATTCTCCGGTAATGTTTGTGTCAAGACTTTATGATAGAGTGGCGCCTCGGGTAAAGCTTATTTGTCTTTTCTATCTATATTTCACTATCTTATTATTATTATTATCATTACAAACCATAACTTCCCTGAATCGCTTACCGCTCAAGTCTCCACCATGATCAGCAATGAATCGTAAACACACGCTAGAGCAGTATTAAGAGTATATCATTATTTCCCCCAAGAATCTGAGGTCGGTTAGTAATACAAACAAGAAAAAGGAAGCAACACAAAGAAAGCGGATTAAAGCAGTCTGATTAATATAAAAGCCTCCAACAAGGTGTGGTTTAGGGGGCTGGCGTGAGTGAGGGAAATTTACTTAATCGACGGTGGAAGAAAATGTTGTGCATGGTGAATCATCAAGGTTAGTATCCCGTGTTAGTGTCGCTTTTCCGGTACTGTGTGACCTGGTTAGTATGGCTTTTCCGGTACTGTGTGACCTGGTTAGTATGGCTTTTCCGGTACTGTGTGACCTGGTTAGTATGGCTTTTCCGGTACTGTGTGACCTGGTTAGTATGGCTTTTCCGGTACTGTGTGACCTGGTTAGTATGGCTTTTCCGGTACTGTGTGACCTGGTTAGTATGGCTTTTCCGGTACTGTGTGACCTGGTTAGTATGGCTTTTCCGGTACTGTGTGACCTGGTTAGTATGGCTTTCCCTGAACCGTATTACCTGGTGTGTGTTTTTTTCTAGTGCACCTGTACTGAATGACGTCAGAACTATTATTACTCGGTATAATAAAACACCACATACACCAAACTATCAGGTCAATCGTCTACGTTTTTACTCACAATCATGTTTCACCTTTAATTGGTAACGTTACGGAGTGCAATGATCCATCACTTGTTCTGGTTTATTGATCCTTATTCTTGTCTTATCTATAATATTTTGTTTTTCTTGATCAACATTTCAGACTCCATCATTAAGTTGAGGTACAATTCCTGTGTTGTGTTAAATCAGTAATTAGCTAATAAGCCCTATAACCGCTATCCGGGCGGTTAAAGGATTTAATTAGACTCGTCACGTTAAACTCGAACATTATAATTCGGTCAAACCTGTTGAATACAATTCATTTTAGTATTTCCAATAAATCATACATAGGCAATCACATAAATGTCAAATCTAATATATATTTACATAACAATCATAGCTATGTAATTAGTCTAATCTTAACACTTACAATGAGGACTTAATCTGCCATATTTTTATGTCGTCACAATGATAAACGATGCAATGGACACAGTCTACCTGTGTACACAATAAATACAATTTAAACTTACGTGTTGAAAGTCTTCAGGAGAAACAGGTTAGGTGTTGGTGGTGTAATGGGGATAGCTACAGTGAGACTGGCGGTGCCCTGCTGGGCATTGCGTGATCAGGCCCACTATTCAAACTCGCTGCGTCAGGCGTATTATACGCAAACTAGTTCCCCTTACACCACCCAACACCTCAACCTACTCTGGGTCTCTCATCTCCCTCCATCTCAACACTATATACTGTATACGGACAGGCACACCCAATAAACATGACATGAGTTACAGCCTAACATAACGTTTGTTTATGTGTCATCATAATTCAGTACCACTTGCGGTAACAAGCCCTAATATACGATGTGTGTTTGTGTGTGTGTGTGTGTGTTAGTTGAGTGTACAGACACATATCACCCCAAAAACAATTCTGAGACAACAAAAAGGTTAGTTCTGGGATTCAACCACAAAACCCACCTACCTCTCTCTCTCTCTCTCTCTCTCTCTCTCTCTCTCTCTCTTTGTGTGTTAACCCTCAGTTAGAGAAACCAGGAGGATAAGGCTTTACACTAAACTAAAAAAAAAACTCACAACAAACCTTAATGTCACATAAACAGTACAGAATGTCTCAAAAATATATATAAATACACACACCCTTGCAGACTTAAATAACGATGCTGTTATAATACAAACCTTCACCCAATACTAGTGAGTATATACATTTTCTGAGACACCCTGTTATAAAGGTTGAGTTCAAAGCTGAAGAACCTACATCAACCTGAGAATCAAACAACAATATTCTCGAGCGATACATTAATACACCTGCCAGAGCTAATATATATACACCCATCCACACACTACATCACGTATTCATTTGTGTATTAGTAGTTCTATGTTCTTCAGATAAGTCATCAGTCAAAGTAACAGGTAATATATATTTATAATGGTTCTCAGTACGTAAAATTCTATCATTATCATCCAATTTTCGTGATCATTATAGTGAAGTATAATGCTTTCTTATTGATCTTGGTAGTGAAGTTTAATTCTTGATTTAATTACACTCTCGTTGCCGTGAGTGTCAAGTCGCTGTTTTGTGTTTATCCTTTAACAATTTTATTTTGTTCCACTTTTTTTCGTATTTTTTTTAATATTTTGATCTCTGTTTTTTTATGTATTATATATTGGGACTTGCAATTCAGAAGAAGAACAACAACAACAACAAAAGTAACAATGATAATAATATTAAAAACAACAATAAGAAGTAATAATAATAATAATAATAATAATAACAATAATAATAATAATAATAATAAAAAGAAAAATAACAATAACAAACAACAGCAATTAAAACTAATAACACCATTAACCTCATTATTCAGAACAAAAACTCTTAATTATTGCAGCAACATGTAAACAAAGAAACAGAGACACGGTTAATAATTCATAATATTAACGCCAAGTGAACAAAAAACAAAGATATATTTCACTGCAGTTGTTGACATACTATGATATATATTTTCACGCTCTTAACTCCAAACGCATTTAATTACATACTCTTAACTAGGTCATTATACTGGACGAGATTTGTTACACTCGGGTCGTTAATTGTGTCGCTAGTGATGTTTGTGATTGATAATATAACCTTCATATACTTGGGTAGACGAGACACCAGGTGGAACAGTAATACCAAATCAACACAATAATGTACGGTGATATTTGTCGCCTGAAAGGTTAACAATACCTACAATAAATTTACCTGAGGGAAAAGAAATACTTGTAACAGCCTGTACTTGAGGGTTGGAGGGACCTGTAGGGTATAGGATAGGTAGAGACTTGAGATGGGTGAATGAAATCAAAACTTGTGGTCCCCGGAGAGACACAAAATATGAGCTGATTGGTTTAGACAGCCCCTTAATTGTTTGTGGTGGAAGGCCGTGGTCGCCAACCCTCAGACATAAGAGTGACGCCTATTGATGTACTCATATTACGTTATTCATTTACACTACCTACAAATATTTAAGGCTGGTCACATAATAACACAGTTTCCAGTATTTATGGAGACCTGAAACTCGTTAATATGAATGTTGTAAGTTTTACTGAAGCCAAAGTTACTAAACACAATTTTCAGTGTTTTGTTAATGAATATTTTAGTTTCCTTATAATGACCAGTACTTCAGGCTTGGTGGGGTACCTAGTCTGGGTGTCTCAGGAGATCGAATGACGCTCTTAACACTTTTTTTTACAACAATTTTAAGTTTGGCGACCAACATTTACTGACAGAACTTTAAGATTTATCACTGGAAAAACCGACACTGTTGAAGAGGCAGGGAGGGTATAATATCACTAAAACCTTCGGTATAGCAAGAGACAGTGCGGCCAGCTCTTCATCTGGGTAGCTGTAAGGTGCAGCAACGACCCTCAGGACAGGAGGCCAACCAATGAGTCTCAAAGTAGTCGCAGAGTTTGCTCTTATTCACAACAGCTGAGACAATACAGCCGCCGCCACCCCACTCTCAGAATAAATTTCCCCAGTGGTGGTAAAGAAACACTTCTACTCAAGAGTATATGACGTTGCTTTTGAAGGAATCACTCAGATGTGTTTTTGTTTTTACATCTCAAGTTCGGGAAAAATTTAATCTACGAATCTTTAAATATTCAGTTATGTATCGTAACTTTAACAAACGCTTGTTGTAGTCCCTAGCATCCCTGCTTAGAGAAAAATGTATAGTAAAAGTCTCCAAGAATCCATCATATTATCGTTATCTAAGGTAGGCACTCAGGTAATTTCTAAGAAAGAAAAACAATTGACGACCTTTGTGTTGGTGCTGAAGGATGCCAGGTGTACTGTACGTGATTTAATAGTCTTAACGTATGAATCTCCGAGAATCCATCTTCGTCATTGTTTAAGAAAGGTGCAGTTAAATACGTCCTCGAGTACAGTAAGGGCGTGAAAGTAGAATATATTAATATCTTTACATTTACATCCGGATTCTTTAATAGTACATTAAGTTCCTCGCTAACTGGAAGTGTCTTAGGGATCAACTGAAGAATAGCGCCCCAGCATATTTCACCTGATGATTAAATACCATAACCCTACCTGTGGGGATAGTTTCGGTTAGGTTAAGTTAGATTAGCGTTAGGGTGGTTAATCTTAAAGTGAAATGAGCTGATGGACTTAATCTCCATTTTTTTCCACTTCAGCTATGGCACCAAGATAACGGTCAAACTCGACCCCAAAAAACGCATCGGAACTCTATGTCCTTCGATACATTTTTTTGTTATGAGTAGATGATAGTTAATAAATATATGATTAATAAATCTTTCGAGAGAAGGTGGACGCTGGGCTACTCACTTGAGCCAGCGGCTGCCTCCTGTATGTCAGTTCCTGGGGACACTCAACTCCACAGTGTTTAGTCGCTGCTCTGCTTATACTAATGAATACTGACCGCTCCACCACTCCCCATGCCCGGACTGCCCTCCCTCCCTCTTACTAGCCACAGTAGCCAGTTCCGTTCTCTATCCATCATCCGCACCTCCAGTGTGTACTCTCTCTCTCTCCCTCTCTCTCTCTCTATCTTTTAAAATACTTATTATAATAATAAGAACATCTGTGGAAAATCTAAACGAAATCGAACAACTCCTTCTGGTGGCATTTATGACAAAATACACAATTCATCGATATTTTTGCACATATCGCCTGGACTATAATATATAGATAAATAAATTGAAAGTCACCAATTTTTACTAAATTCATCCCTATACTACACGCTAAATTACGTTTTCCTTAGAACACTAGAGAAAGTGTAATTCTTGGGCAACTTTTATATTCCGTATTCATAGACTGTGATGCAGCCTAAACCAGTTGTACTTTTGTTCATATTATTGATACGCTTAGTTACATTTTAATATATATTTTGTATTAGCGAAGTCACATATAATTATCATGAATATGTAACCCACATGAAGTGGAACATATGGTGCAATGACAGTGTGGGGTTCAGGGTGTTTGGTTCACACTCAGGATGGGGTGGAGAAAGGAAGCTCACAATGTGCTCTCTATATACATGTTGTATTGGATGTACAATGCAGCTTGGTGCTGGGAAGGCAGCATGGATCAACCTAGACACACATGAGTCACCAGTCGAATACCAAATTGCGGGTTACAAACTGTTCCATACCGATAGGCAGACCAGGAAAGGAGGCGGAGTAGCAATCTATGTTAGGGATAATCTGAAGTGTGAAATAAATAAGGAAATAAAAACTTAGAGGAATACAGAAACAATTTGGATAGAATTAAGCGACGGTCGGGAAAAATTAATCACAGGAGTAATATATAGACCCCCCAATCTTGATAGCGTCAATGAGCGACTTATCTGGGATGAAATGCGCAGGGCTTCCATACACAACAAAGTCTGCATAGTAGGCGACTTTAACCTTGGCCAAATAGATTGGACTGACCTTACGGGTAACTCAGAATCACAGGATTTTCTCGAGACGATCCAGGACTGTTTCCTAAGTCAACATATAACCGAACCCACACGGGGTAATAATATACTGGACTTAGTTCTGTCGAACAGAGAAAACCTAATTAGCAATGTCGAGGTAGGGAACGAACTTGCAAACAACGATCACAAAGAAATTCGATTCCAGTTAGATTTTCAGGGCAGACGTAAGGAAAATTCCACTAAAGTACCAGATTTCAGAAGGGCAAACTTTGACAGTTTAAAGAGGCAGCTGAGAGAGGGGGTGTCGCGCTTGGCTGTGAACCTGACAGATGACACCGACCTGATAACGAGATCTGAGATTGCCGAGTTCCACGACAATTTAAATAGTGAGTTACTTAATGCACAAAGGCAGAACATACCATACAAAAAACTCAGATCAAACAACAATGACCTAAATGGATAAATAATTATTTAAAGAACATCATTGGCCAAAGGAAGGCTATAGGTAGAAGGATAAATCGTGGCGAAATTCACCTCCGGGACTATTATAGGGTATTGGCGAGTAGGGTTAAAACCGAGATAAGGAAAGCAAAGAGGAATAATGAGGTAAGGATAGCAAGGGAGGCGAAGACAAACCCCAAAGGATTCTACCAAATGTATCAAACTAAAACACGAGAAAAGATTGGACCAATACGGTCAGACTTCGGCGAGCTCACTGATAACGACGGAGAAATGAGCAATAATTTTAATAAATATTTTTCAACAGTTTTCACCACCGAAAATTTAAACATGATACCCGAGGCACCGACTCTATTCAGAGTGAAGAAAACAAATTAAGTGAGATAGTAGTGACTAGTAACGATGTTAGTAAGCAAATAGACAAACTAAAGCCTAATAAGTCACCTGGTCCCGATGAGATATTTGCCAGAGTATTAAAGGAATGTAAGGAAGAGCTTAGTATGCCCTTAGCAAAGTTGTTTAACATGTCCTTAAAAACAGGTGTAGTACCAGAATCCTGGAGGATAGCGAATGTAATACCGATTTTCAAGAAGGGGGATAGATCACTATCCTCTAACTACCGCCCAATCAGTCTAACATCAATAGTAGGCAAATTACTGGAAGCAATCATTTCAAACTCTATTCGAAATCACCTGGAGAAGCACCTATTGATCAATGATTCCCAGCATGGCTTCACAAGCGGACGTTCTTGCCTAACTAATCTATTAACATTCTTTTCATCAGTTTTCGAATCGGTGGACGAGGGGCACAATTATGATGTGGTATATCTCGACTTTAGCAAAGCCTTCGACAGAGTCCCCCACGAAAGACTAATTAGAAAGGTAGAAGCTCATGGCATCAAAGGTGACATCCTTAAATGGATTAGGGCGTGGTTACAGGACAGGAAACAGCGAGTGAGCATTAACGGCACTAAGTCCCATTGGAGCAACGTCACAAGTGGAGTTCCCCAGGGCTCAGTACTTGGACCATTATTATTTATTATATACATAAACGACATAGATATCGGCATTGACAGCAACATAAGTAAATTTGCTGATGACACTAAAATAGGACGTGTTATCAAATCTGACGAGGACTCGGCAAAACTACAGGAAGATCTTAACAAATTTTTCGAATGGTCTGAAAAATGGCAGATGAAATTCAACATCGACAAATGTAAAGTACTCAGTATAGGAGATGTAAACAGGGAAACCAGATACCAGATGAACAACGATGCCATAGAGAAATCCGACTGCGAGAGAGATTTAGGAGTAATGATAAGTAGGAACCTTAAGCCAAGTAAACAATGTGTTTTTGCTCGTAACAAGACTAATAAAGTACTTGGGTTCATACAAAGGAGTGTTAGTTACAAGACTAGCGAGGTCATCCTAAAACTGTATCTTGCTCTTGTGAGACCACACCTGGATTACGCAGTTCAGTTCTGGTCACCGTATTACAGAATGGATAGAATCCTTGGAAAGAATTCAGAGGAGAATGACAAGACTAATCCCGGGCATTAGGAACCTTGAGTATAGAGACAGGTTAAAGCATCTTAATTTGCACTCCCTTGAGAGACGTAGAGCGAGGGGCGACCTGATAGAGGTGTATAAGTGGAAGGCAGGGCTAAACAAAGGGGACATTACAAAGGTACTCAAACTATCCAACCAGGAGCGAACTCGTAACAATGGTTTTAAATTAGACAAATTTAGATTTAGGAGTGAAATAGGTAAACACTGGTTTGGAAACAGAGTAGTGGATGAATGGAACAAGTTACCAAATATCATCATTAACTCGAATACGCTGAATTGCTTCAAACATAGGTTGGATGCTTATATGAGCAATAGGGGTTGGGTGTAAACGGGACTGCCCAGTATGGGCCAATAGGCCCGCTGCAGTTTCCTCCATTCTTATGTTCTTATGTAGAGAGAGCTGGTTGGTGAGGGTGCTCAGAGGAGGACCAGCCTGTGGGTCGCCATGCTCGCCGGCGGGAGAGAGGACCGCCAGGCAGGCGGAGGAGGAGCGAGGGCCGCCAGGTAGCGGCGGAGGAGGTGTGGGGTGTTGCTGGCTGGTTGGTGTAGGTAGAAAGAGGGCAGGTCACCACGAGGTCAGGTCTTAAATAGCGGGGGGTAGTAGTTGACCCCCGCTCCGTGATGTATGGCGGCGCTGGTTGACCCAGACCACGAGGCATACACTGGGGAATTGGTGGGGTCGGCTACTCAGCGACAAACAGCGTTTGTAGGGGAGAAATCCACTACAATAGCATGTTACTTGCCTTTCATCAATTGTGACCCTGGTTCGATTTCCACCTGGCTGGGTTCTCAGAAGGGTGTTATCCAGTATGACCCTACCCAATATTACAGGTTATCTTCAGGAACTCCAATTTCTTCCCATATTCAGGGCCAGTGCTATCCACTAGGTAAACTTAGCGATCGCCCAGGGCGCCAATATCTAGAAGCGCCACAAATTCTTTATTTTTACTTTTACCTTTATCATTTTCTGTACAAAGTTAGATAAAATTACCTAACCTAATTAAAAAATACAAAACTTAATAATGAAGGGAGGAATGGCTATGATTGACGACAGTAATGTTAAAAATTACCTCTGTTGATGAAGTGTGCATTTTGCTCTCAAGGCAAATACCGAAAACACACAAAACCAAGACGAGAATCAATTTTTCCTTCCTGTATTTTCGCTCATTTTCAAAGCCCTGCCCACTTTGGAAGGATGCACAGTCGTTATTAGTGTAAACGATTCATTCACTAAGCATTATCTGCAAAAATAAATCATGTTCGTTAAAATCACCAAAAAACTGAAGTAAACATTATTTTAGTAAAGAAAAATCCCTACTTGGGCATAAAACGATTCTTTACCCATTCCCTTGCCTAACCTTACCTTCATTATCAGATGGAGGAGGATAAAGTGATGCCACTTGTATGAGGAAGTGGTGCAGCATGGTGTTGTCGTTGTAATGAGCTTGGATCTACCGCACAAATACTTTTGGTAATGTTCCTTGTTTCTGTCATGAAGCACACAACTTTTGATATCCCTTAATATGTTCTATATTTTGCGTATGCACGCCAGTAGTAGGATCCAGAAGGTTTACAGTTCTGTGGATATAATCAATTGCACCGAGGGTACTGTATGCCCTCCATATATCGATGTGAATAACGCTACCGACCTTTACAAAACACTTATGAACACATTGTTTACTTGGCTTAAGGTTCCTACTTATCATTACTCCTAAATTTCTCTCGCAGTCGGATTTCTCAATGGCATCGTTGTTCATCTGGTATCTGGTTTCCCTCAGTGTCAAGACCTGACTGAATTACTCAGAATAGGCAAACTGTACTACAAGCTCTGCCAATAAATTTGTTAAACTAAACTATCGAAACCAAAGACTATAATAAGAAAGATAGGAAAGCGTCTACCTTTACTGATAAAAAAATACGTGAGCCACTGGGCTCCGATCAACGCCATCTGTTGGCAACGCCACTAACTAAAAGCACGGTGCACGTGAGGGTAGCATGCCCATGTTTCCTTGGTAACCAGCGGAGTGAGCTTGTGTTTAACGTTTTCATGTGTGTTATACTGTATATCATTGATCATATATAATTTACTGTGTTATATTGTATATGTGTGTCAGTGTGTATGTGAGTGTGTGCATGTGTACTCATTGAAAACGTCAAGGCAAAGAGGTCAAGGTAATAATAACCTTGACCTCTTTGCCTTGACGTTCTTAATGTGTACACATGCACAAACACACACACACATACTGTACATACTGACACACACACACACACACATACTGTACATACTGACACACACACACACACACACACATACTGTACATACTGACACACACACACACACACATACTGTACATACTGACACACACACACACACACACACATACTGTACATACTGACACACACACACACACACACACACACACACATACAATATCACACAGTAAATTATATATGATCAATGATAGATAGCAACGTGAAAACGTGAAACACAAGCTCAGGGTGATCAGTTTTTACGGGTGATGGTGACGCCCACTCATGGTTAAATGTCCCGCCGGTCTTCATGTCAACCAGGGGTCCGCAACCTTTTTATACTAGTCGGCCACTTCAGCTGGAAAATAATCTCAGCGATCGGCTGCAGCTGTAACCAGACAACAAAAGTCAACAACGCATTACACAGGATTGAATGAGCAAGCAGAAATGCAGGACTATATTTTACTTTAAGAAGAATTTTTACAAACAACATCGATATAAAGGCATTCACATTTGAAATACAAAAAAAAAAAAAAGAGAAAAGTACTTTATGATATATTATAGTGCAGAAACAAAAAAGCCTTATGATATCTTTAAAATAAAAATGTCTTTCAGCTGTTACTATAAGGTAACATAAAGCTGACTTTTTGCAATGCAAAATAAGGACTCACATTCCAAATACATATACACAGAACAATACTAAAGCTAATGTGAGGGTTGAGCCTGGATATGATTTGCAATTTCAGCAAAATTTGGTCTGAAACAGAATACCTATATTACAGAACCTTTCCCTGTCACTTGACTAGAATCACTCATACAGTATTTCAAAAAGTATTAATTGTAGCAATTATTTATAGACACAGTAAAAGGCAAAAACTAAATATGTTGTAGGTTATTCATAAAAGGTAAACAAAATGTAATGCACAATTTGTCTTGCTTTGCCGAGCATTCTGCTGGCCCTAGCAGTAAGCAACTTGTCCCTACACACAGTTGTGATGTAAGCACAAATCCCCTAGTGTTTGTTATAAAAATGTATATGACCATCGTCACCATCGTAATTCCAGTGCAGTTATCTGAAACATCTACAGGAGAGGGCGTAGCCTAGTAGCGATCAGTTGATGATGTTTTGAGGTAGCAACAGACGAGTTGTGATAACACACGCTCTTTTCTCCTGCATTACGATTAAATATTTTATTGTGATATAAACTACCTTGTTCTATACATATTCACGATTAATTTATAATGTTATTATGTATAAAACTTACCAATAATTGGGGCTGAACGTCGTTCAGCCGGCCGCATGTATAACAATTCCCTGCCACACACGGCCGGAAAAAGGAAGGTTGCGGACCCCTGACAGACGACCCGCGCCTTGATAAACTAACTATAGCTATCTGTTGATCCCGCGGCCAACTATATGCAATGTGGCTTACGCGGTTTTCGCTTTGCTCTCCTGTCTTTCTTATTATAGTCTTTGATCGAGACCCGAAAACTATAAATTTGCTACGGAAACGCTATTAGGTTAAGTATTATTTTTTTTTATCTCCTTTTATGAAAATTAATATAGTTTTATGGTTGGTCTCGACTGAATCTTAGCCCCTTTTGGTTAAGGAAATTACAACTACTCTATACTTTACTTTAAACTCATGAGTTAAGGGCGTAGAAGCCTGAAGAGTCAAGGGCGTAGAAGCTTGAAGAGTCGAGGGCGTAGAAGTCAATGGTTTTATGTCTAAGCAAGTTATTGGAAGCTCCAACAACTTTCCTTGCATACGAATTCGCAACTTTCGATTTACAGTAGGTACCTACTTTTGCTGCTAGGTGAACAGGGACCAAGGGGGGCTGGGAAGTGTTTCCAACCAACTTTCCACCGGCCCAGGAATCGAACCGTGACATCTCGCTTGAGGTCGAGGGGAAATGTTGGGTAAAATACTAAAAAGAAAACCAAACAAGCCTTTGAAAACATTACCTAACCTATAAAAAGGTTAAAAATGGCTTTCGAGGTTATGAATCCCCTTTCCCCGCCCCCTTCCTAACCTGAACACCGAAAAAAAAACACTAACACATTAAACACTGAAAACAATTAATAAAGTAAGTGTTTCATAGTTTTGGGATTTTTATAGGTTAGGTAAGGTTTTTTAGGGTTTGTTAGTTTGGGCTTTCTTTTTATTAATTTATCTCATATTTCCCCTCAACTTCAAAGCCCTAACCACTTTGAACAACAAATATTGTTAGTAATGTTATCGGTTAAAATACTCGAAAAATATAAATTCGCGCAGGAAATGCCATAGAAGAAAATCAATTCCTAACTAAAAAAGAATCCTAGTAACAATGGTAAAACAAAATCCGAGATATTAACCCTTTTGGTCACTGATCGCACTTGGTTGGGCGATTAGCCACGTCTCTGTTATATACTGTGGCTAAGTATTGGACATGTACTGGCTCCAGATGTATCTGTACCCATACTAGTGTTGGAATATACATATACTGTTCACCCTTCTCTGCTATTGCACTATCCAGACTTTTATTTATTATTTTCACCTTACCTTATATTTTTTCCCTTTTAATTAGTTATACTGTGTCTGTTCTGTGGGTTAATCTGGAAAGACCACATCATTCTCTATTATTACACATTCTTGCAATATACTTATCAAAGCTGTAAACATGTAGTATTTTGAATTGAAGTACTGTACAGTAAACATGAAATACATGTACTAGTATTGAAGTAAATATGTAAGACTGGTGGATGGAAATAAAGTCCACAGGAAAAAAAAGTCACATGACTTGTACACATTGACAACACATATATATATATATATATATATATATATATATATATATATATATATATATATATATATATATATATATGATGGCATTGCACGTAGGTTAGGTTAGCTTAGGGGTTTTCCGTGCCTTTTCATGTGATTTTTTTTCCTGGATTCGTAAAACTAGTACCCTGTACGCAAGTAAATGTAGTACATACAGTATATTAGTACTGTATTGACGTAAACATATAGTATTAAAGTAAACGTTCTGTTTAATGCAGAATGGCCAGAAAATAAGAGCACAATTCCATTCATTCATTCATGCTGTGTATTTAATTATCAGGTAAATGATACAATTTTTTATTATTATTATTACTGTATATTACACATTTGGTAAAATTTTCATCCAGTACAAATAAATATCCCAGACCCTTTGTTAAGGGTTATATTATGATCCTGACAACCACAACCATGTCGTCAGGTCTCACACTACAGTAATGCACAGTAAATTGGACTGGAGTAATGCTCTGCATAGTGCTCAATTGTAGCATTACAGTATATATGTGATATTTGGTATTTTGGGTCACACATTTACTGAAAATACATTTGTTTTTTGTTTAAACACAGCAAGTGTAAATTGATAGCAGTACTATACTGTACATGTAAATAATACTTATTGTATATTGTACAAAACTTTATAATACTGTATAGACGAGGAATAATCTAATCCAGTGGTTCTCAACCTTGTTTGCCCCCATGCACCCCTTTCACCATATGTCAGAATGTCATTCCCCCCTCCTTTCCAAGATTGTCTGCCTCAAAAAGTGCATTCCAAATAATATGCATATAATACTGAAAATCCTTTATTTTTTCCATATTAGTATCAGTTTCCCCCCCCCCCCTGAAAACCTGAGGGGGGGAAATTCCCCCCTGGTTGAGAACCCCTGATCTAATCTTTAGTTTTCACCTTTGTGTGATAGTGGGCTGCAGCTACCTCCAGAGTCTTCAATATAGCCAGTGAGATATCATGAGTTTTAGGTTTGTTTGGCATAAGTAAGTCAGTCACGAGTTTCAGGCCACGAGTCTCTACAGTTGTTTCCATCATCCCTGGTTGAGGCAGTCTTACATCCTGCTGGTGACCACAGTGTAGGTCCGCACCGTGAGGTCCGGCCTTGCGACATTTCATAAATTCTGCTTCTAGAAGCATGCACTGCTCCATCAGATGATTAGGCAAAACTGAAACACCAGACAAATGTAGCTCATGCTTCATGAACTGACAGAAGAGTAATGAACAGCTAGCTTTATTACAGCCCAAGGAATGTTTGCTCACAATTTTAGTAAAAGCGTGCCATACTTGGCATCGGTGCCGGAAAAGTGTGATGTGTACATATGCTGCCCGAAGGACGTTGCACCTTTGGCATCCTAGGCCAGGACATGCCTGGTGGTGCTGCAGTAACAATGTGGACTGCATCTCTGAACATAAATTGAGATCTTCAAGTGTGGATGATGGGAGACAAGGGAACTGTGGGAGGTTTTTAGTATTAGCTGTCTGGACTGCATAGGAGACTGCAGGATTCTCCTCAAACAGGGCTGCTTCTAATTTGCAAGCTCTCTCAGCTTCTGTGAGTCCTGCACTTCTTTCTGATAGCAATTTAAAAGTGGTGTCCAAAACTGCCTTCTTCAAACTTATTGCTCTTAGTCTATCATCAGACTCAGAAATTCCAATCTTCATTTCACGACTCTGACATGATAATGGCATGTCTTCCTCCGGTATCAAGTTTTCTGTATTTGACAACTCACTTTTTACATTTAGAGTTTTATCAATTGATTTTGAGCACCCTGTACTAGTAGGGTGTAAAGGGTTACCACTTCCCTGTTTCTTTCTTTTTGTTATCCTTTTTTGGAAGTTTTTATATTTAAATATATCAGCACCACTATTGTTTACCACAAAACTTCTGATATCTTCATCCCAGCTTCTTATTTTTTTGTTTACTGATTTTTTCCCAACTTTACTTACCCTCTGGTGTGGCTCAGCAACCTTACTTTCATTCTCCACACTAAAAATCTTAGATGTATCTTCATTACCCTTGTTATTTCCACACTCTATGTCAGACACTACATTCCTAACATTTATTATATCACTATTTAACTCATGCTCATCACTCGTTATGTTGTTCCCTTCATCAACTTCACCATTAAATAGATTCAAAGTGTTTTCTGTCTCTAAGATATTAATTTTACTTTCAGCCTTTGCAACAAATTTAAAATTTTCTTTTACATCAGCATTTGTTTTTGTAACTTGGTTTAAAAATTCTACCTCACATTCACCTACCTCATTCACACTCCTTGTAATTCCTGATCTCATAGTATATTTTGTATCACAATCAGTCAGTTGAACTTTATCCCTTAAATGATGTTTCTGAGATACTTCTGATGCATCTCCAGAAATACCACACCTATAAGAGACCAAATGCTGCTCTGATTTCATTCTCATATCTACAGAAGAAAATGCATCATCCTCAGCCATTTCACTCTTAATATAGTCGAGGACATCCATATCCTCCAAGTGTGGCTCAGGAACACAGGAAGTCGCCTGGGTATCATCAATTACCAAGTGAGAGTCATCATTCTCCTTATCAAATGATTCTGTCTCGCTCCCTGTTATAGTACTATACATGTAGCCCTCACACACAGTTGAATTCCCTCTCTTTTCACAATATGTTAGCGAGTCATGTTTTTTTTCCTCCATAGAACTTGATAACGAACTAGTCTTTTGTCTCTCTGTTGAACATTCTAATGACATCAATTTATCACTGGATTGAGATTGGAGAGACTCGTTCAGGTTAGATACTGTTTTAATTTGTATTTTATTTCCGAGTGCTGAGGGAGAAGGAAGTCCTCTGTCACCTAAATTATTATCACATTTAACAACTGTAACTGGAGATGGACGAGTGGCATTCTGTCCAGGTAATGGTGATGAGAGAATCCCTGGTTTATTTACCCTTGACAGCACTTGAGAAGTATTCGAGAACATTTTAGCTATGGCCTTAGCTTTAGAATTTGGCAAAAGTTTTTCAGTTTCAACATAGATGTGATTGGATGCCTGACTTACTGGAATCATCACACATGGGACACCCTCATAATCGAAGACACTCTCGGGGGGTGGGTTGCATACAGCTACTGACAGTCCCCCATCTCTGTCTGTGACAATCGTTGGCTTTACTCTTGGCGTTCCAATCACAATGGCTTTTTTCCTTCCTTCATTATTCTTCACATTACTTGGGGTTTCTTCTTTTGCTGAGGGAGGGGAAACTTTTGTGAAAATGGTTGTTTTCCTTTCCCTTGAACTGTCACTACTTGGGATTGTGTTTGCTTTCCTACTAACAATGATATGCTGCATATCTTCTGTCTTGGCTGTGTCATCTGGCTTCCTGTCCTCCTTTGTAGTTTTAACACTTATTATTTTTGGACACCAAACGCCACTTTCAGCTAATGGACTAGTGTTGATCTGAATCTTGACAGGATATTGTTGCAGAGTTGTTGCTTCAGTTAATTTGTGGGACATCATTGAGACATCATCTCGACGTTTCACCAGATCCAGATCCTGGTAATAGAAACCCAGCTCAGATCGCTTCCTTCTTGTAGGAAATTTCCCCCTAATCACAACTGACATCTGAAAGAAAAATATTTATTTTAGCCTTCGACTTTACCAATGTGTATTGGAATGAGTGAGTAAACTGGGATTTGAAGAATTCAAGTCACTATTGAAGGGGATGAATCCAAGAGAAATCTTAGCACTAAGAAGTAACTCAAGTGTTAAGCTACCTGTAGTTTGAAAGAAGCATATGGAAGTACTGTATAGGAATAACCAGCCTTCTTTTTTAGTAACTTTGGAAATTCATTTAGAAAGCAAAAAACAACAATGAAGATCATACATAATTTCCCTTTAAACATAATAAAAAAAATATCAATAATTGCCTACCATGACTATACTAAAAAATAAACTAAAGCAAATTTTGATGAATACAGTGCTCCAAACTTTTATTTTATCACACAAAATAGCTCAGAAATTTAATACGATCCAACAGCATTTGCTCCCTTAGTTTCTTGTCATCATATAATGCATATATTATGACTCACTGCACACCAGAATGGTGCATTCATACATTATTGTGACCCTACAGAGGTATTTTATCTTGTAAAGTAATCCCGTGTTTTTCACGTTTTTTTTTATCGCGGTTTTGACCATTCGTGGTTTTTTACTAAAAAATTATTATATATATATATATATATATATATATATATATATATATATAAGTTTGATATATATAAAACAAATGGATAAGATAAATCTTGATAAATCACGGAAAAGGAAACAACGGAGCACCTTAGCTTTCAGTTGCCTCTGAAGATGTCTTGAATAAAGACGAAAAGCTAAGGTGCTCCGTTGTTTTCCTTTTATTTTTATACATACATACATACATATATATATATATATATATATATATATATATATATATATATATATATATATATATATATATATATATATATATATATATATATATATATATATATATATATATATATATATACACACAAAATAAACTTTAAAATAAAAATTTTAAATTTTGCGCCATTTTCGATATTCCCCTGTGCGGTGCAGTAAACAGACGCCACCCTTTTCCGCCTCAGACACCCGCTGCTCCGAGAAGTCTCAATCCACACATGCCTACCGTACTGTGAACGCTACTGTGATTACCTCTTCTGTTTGTCCTCCCACGTGCATTCCACATGACTCCGGGACGTAAGCCAGCCTCATCAAAGGCAAATATTACAAACGAAGACTCTAAAGTGACCAAGAGATCAAGAAGAGTGATGACCTTTACGGAAAAAAGTGTTTTATTGGACAAGCTCAGAGGTGGTATGAGAGCTATGGCTCGAGATGTGGTGAAGACTGACAATTCATATGTCTTTTGTCAGAATACAAGTCTTCAAGTGGAAGAATGTGGGTGAAAGAGGACTGGCTGGCTGGCGTGACTGCGTGAGGGAGGGCAGTCGCCAGGACAGCAGGGAGAGGCTGGCAATGTGGGTGTTGCCGACCTCAGCAAAATAGAAAAATTTCTATTTACTTGTAAATAATTTTTTTTTGTATACGTATAACTGGGTTTATGTTTTTCCACTATCATACTACAATATGATTAGTTTCAAATAATGATGTTGGTAGATGCCGGTACAGTGCATCAGTGATCAGTGTGACCACTGGGCCGTGAGTGGAGAGCATGGTGTGGTTAAATGCATGACCTACCTGAGCTGTTTGGTAGCCACAGGTACAGTGATTCCTAAAAGAGCATTCGCGGTTTTGGCTTTTCGTGGGGGTTTGAGGAAAGTAATTCCTACGAAAAACACAGGCTCACTGTACAGGTATATGCCAAATATGGTATAAATCCAAGAATCACCTTTGTATGTACCGGTATATTATTTATTGATGAATGAATGACAGATCAATAGACTTCCTCATCTTATTAGCCGTGGGTGATCACCCTATAACTTTAGACTAAACACCAATATTGTACGTACTTGTAAAAATTAAGAAAACGTAGAAAAAAAAATTAAATGTCTGATGAAGTTAGCCAACAGACAGTTTATCCTACAGACATTACACTCTTAAGTGTGGATACATAAAAGGAAAAAACAAAAGCAATTGAGAGTACAGTATTGAAGTATGAATACTCCTTAAAACTACTTAAATTTGTGATGTCTTATAAGTAAGAAATGACATGAGAGTTAAGAGAGACTGCAAGATGCTGTGCAGCGTGGAAAGATGTCATCAGGCAAGTGTGGTTAACCTACAAAAGCAAAGAAAATGGCCATAAAACATTGATGATGACATCTAAAAAGTTGCTATTTAACCTGTCCTTACATAATACTTACAGTTGTCTGAGGCAGTGGGTCATTAGGATGGTCCTGAGCATATGCTTCTTCAATTGCACTAGCAGTAGTGACAGCACCTTTCTTGTCCACCAAGTTGGCATCCACCCACTGACGTGCCAAGGGCATTCTATGTTTGATTGATGTTGGTGAGGAACGTTTAACATCTCTGGGTAGAGAAGTTCTAGTGGGTGAAACTTTGGAATGACGTTTCAGTCTAAGATCAACATTTTCTGGCTCCTCGGTTGATGGAAATGTCTGGGTCTGGGGATATGTCTGTTCTGATTGTAAGATGTCTAGTGGTAGGACACTTTCCTCCTTCACCTCAATCTCTTCCTTTATTTCTTCTCTGAGGAGGAGTGTAGAATTATCTGAAAGACAAAAGACAAGTTTAATGCCATTTTGCTCAAAATTTCATTCATTTCAATGGAATATTTATTTCTCCAGTACCTACACATTTTTATATAACAAGTAGAAACTGAATAAATATACTACATATTAATCACCTCAGGAACTCATTTATTATCAACACATTACCGATATTTATTCTGCAATTTTTTCCTATAAGTAGTGTGGTACTCAGCTATAAGAAATGCTATTATACCATGACCATATAAACTACACACACAACCAAACATAACTTCAATTGGCTTTGGGCATTGTGAATTGATTATGATAACTTATCTTTTACAGTACAGTATATAATATAATTACCTATAAAGTCAGTGGATGAGGAGTCATTTCTTTCATCTGTGGCTTTCAGTTTCTTATGGTGGACAGGTGACACAATACAGTTCTCATCCATTGATTTCCTCTTTGTCTGGATGAAGGGTGCAGCAACCAAACTCTGATCACGATCCTCTGCTTCTTCTTTGATCACAGTTGCTCTACAAGTTTCTTTTGGGACAGACAACAATATGGGTCCAACTGCTGGATTCCTGATTGTTGTTTGATCCAAGAGGTTATAACTTTCAGAAAATTCACTCTTGATTTGGAGAGGAGGTGGTGGTGGGTCAGGAAGCTCTGCAGGATTGTTCATGATGCTGTGTGTTGAGGCTATATTCACTCTGGACTTGAGAGCAACACCCTGATAGACATATATCTGAGCGCCCTGCTTGCCTCGGCGTCGCTTTCTGTCGGGGAACTGTGAACTGAGCACTTTCCCAAACTGTTGGAAAAGAAGATGATAGTTACATTCAGGCTATTGCATGTCCTCTAGTAGGGGTCAAATTCTCAACCCAGAAGATCAATGAATCATAATTGACTAACAAAATTATGAACAATAATTAACAACCATATTTAAATTACTGTATTTATAATACAAATAAAACCAAAATTTTTATTTAACTAAAAAAATTGCATTAATAATTGAGGAGCTCTGGACCATAATCTGCTAAGAGCCTAAATAGAAAATGGAGGAAAATGCTCAGAAGACTCTCACTAACATGTACAGTGTCCCATACTTCCACCTGTTACGGACACCGTTGTCAATCCTCATCTCCGAGAGTTGTGATCCACTGGAGTATGAACCTGCGTCTGAAGCATTCGCTCATGACGTGCAGTTGGGGACCGGAGGCCGGTGTGAGAGGAGGGTGATGGGTTGGGAGGGGGGGGGTGAAGAGAGTAGAAGTGGAGGTGGGCTAGAGGAATTGTGCAGCTAACAAGACTAGACTTTTTATTATATAGAAGCATATAATAAGTTAACCTGTCACTTAGTGCCATGATTCACTCATACTGGCTGTGAGCTAATACTGTATTTACTAATTCTTGCTTTGTTCAACCACTATCACCAGAAAAGAACCTCACTAAACCATATTCACACCACACTCATGATAATGCCCAACAATAATCACATTTTTGTAACGCTTATTAATCCACCGCGCTAGGCATTAGAGGCCATGTAGCACAGCTATGAGAAGGGAGAACACTACCTCTCCCACCCGAGGCATGGAAGATAAGGGACAAGTAAAGGGCACAGACCTTCTCCATCCTGGGTCTAAATCTTAGCGGGAGTTTTATTTGCCTTATTTACCTTTGTGCAATCAACAGGCATTAACCTGTATTTTAAGTAATTAGGTATGGCAGAGTCTAATTACAGGGAACTACTGATATTTGTTTAATGAATATCCATGCCATTGGCTGTATAACCAAGTATGACAAGGAAATTAAATGGCATGCTTAATTCATAGAATTGTCAAATTACACAAAGTTTATGTTACGAGGTGTAATATGGTTATCATATAATATCTTAAGAAGCCATTGACTAATAGACATTATAGTCTACAGTGGTGTGTGGGTTAGCGAGTAGCCGGCCATGGCTACTCAGTCTTTACTTATTCTCCATCATCATATATACAAAACTTTTCAATATTCCTAATTCATTCAAACAGGCTGAGGGCAGCCTATGCCAGCAATGGTGTGTATAATTAGGATGGAAGGTGTGCATCAATTACCCTCTGGATTGGTTTGCATAATTATTTTTCTTGGTAAATGACTTTCAAATGATAGCATTACATTTGCTGAGGAAGCTATTAAGTGCCAATTCATATTAGAATAACTTCAATGAAACTTGTTTGTGTGGTCATTTAGAGAAAGCTTCCGAGAACAACGTCTTAACCGATTACCGGTATACTAATCAGGAAAGGCTTCCACTTAGATCTAACCACGCTGCTCTACCTGGTATGGTTAACCACTGCCAGGCGTAGATGTTGCTTTCATTTGCACTCTATCCTATACCTAAATACAGTTGTTTAACAGCAACCTATTGTTCAGCGAATCTTACAATTCATTAAGTTTACCGTCCATAGTATTGACTGACCATAAAAGCTTCCCCAGAGGGCAATATTGTGCACTACACGCAGTATGCCTGGTGATCAGCACTGGTCAGGGATCAGCAGTTCAGTCATAACTACAGTACGTATGTGCTTTTGGTTTTCCTTCATGGCCAGGTTTTGTTTCTAATCCTTACAATACATATTATATACTGTATATTACATACACACGAGTGGGTATGCCCCTCGGGCTGGTGACAGTTCCTCGCGTTTTTGCGGGGAGGGAAAGACCTGAAGGAACAGAGCATGACTGATGGCCGTCTGTGTGAATAGGGAAGGAGGGGAGCAGGAGAGGGCGTGTTGTATAATTTTGGCTTTGCTAGTTTCCGATACCACATTATTCTCTTTATTACATATTAATAGTTTGATTAATAAATACTGGGTTATAGTTGGAGACGTTTTAACTTGCCCTCTCCCAACCCTGTTGCCAGCTTCCACTCCTACCCTCCTCACACACTGGCCCTCGGTCCCCCACTCCACACTCTCGGAGATAAGGATTGACTACAGGAAACTTTTACATTTCGTTAGCCAATCAACCATATTCAGGACATATATTGTACTTAATAACAATATTTGAAAATCCTTATCTGGGTAAAACACCCTTTAAGCTGGAGGAGTGAATGCTTCAGATGCGGGTGCATACTCTCGTCGTTTACAACTCTCGGAGATTTGGATTGACAATGCTGACTATAGCAGGTGGAAGCGTGGGAGGGTTTACATGTTCCCAATTGGCCCTATGACTTAAGAAGGGGGCAGCGAAGAGGCTGGGGAATACAATGCAGTACGTTTCAGCGACATTTGGCTCTTAGCAGGTTATGGTTCGGAGGTCCTCAATAAATATATATATATATATATATATATATATATATATATATATATATATATATATATATATATATATATATATATATATATATATATATATATATATATTACACAGTATTACTTAAAAATACAATTAGTAACATGGAAAACTTGCATTCATTTCTTAGACAAGGATGACTTACCTGCCCAATGTCCATATAGTGGTGGGGATTATCTTCAATGTATGCATTGTAAAGCTCACAGACTGGCGTACTGGCGCCTGGCCTGTTCTCGACTTGCTCCGCCACCCAGTCATCACACACCCTCCTCCACTCTAACACCTTCATGTGCCTGTTGAGAAGTTCATGTTTAATTTATTCTTAACTATGTGTGTTAATGGTCCTGTCTCCTAACAAATTTGCCGTCATAATCCATTGGAATGATTACCTCTATATCAAGTTAAATATGCATTTTCGTTACAGATTCTTTGTAAGTTCCCCATTACAATACTCTACAATAATCAACACTTTTAATCTTCCATTACATCTGACCTCTTTTAATTTACCCACCAATCAGTTTACGAGCTGTTCTGGCAGTTGGTCTGTTCTTTATGACCTACATTGTCCAGTGTTGGTACGGGAGGTAACCCGTGATGTTTGGTAGGGTCACGCTGAATAATGCTGGACCGTGTACCCTTCTCCAATGTATCCGGGACAAGCACGACACGAACTCATGTCATAATTGTTAAGATTTTAATGATCTTGAGTTGTAATAACCCATCATCCCGGCGGTCACCTCTCATCAGTTCAGGTAGCACACTGCACGTAAGGGGCTTATGTAGAGGTGAATGTGCCAAGCCTTGTCAATAACGCCACTGAAGAAGTTGAGGAGAGCGGCAGTTCAGGGGCAGACCCTGTCAGGATCCCACCCCTTCTCATCATAAAATTCACCTACCTATTCTTTAATGTTGCATTTACTCTGGTATTTTTGCATAGTAAAGAGTAATTGCTATTGACATCATAATATCTCCTAATATCAAAATGCCCACGATATTTGTCAGCTGGGTGGGCTCGCTGCGCTCGCCATGTTGGTATTCCTGGATTCGCCCCTGAACTCAGTTGTCACAAACTCTTTGGAATAAATATTTCGTCTGCCATTGTGGGCTTCTTCTGATCATTAATGCATAAGAAGTCACAGAAAAATTGCATTTTTTTATAAAGTTTTACTTTTTAATGTTCCCACAATGATCAATTTCTGACCTGATAGTCACCTGGCGTTGACTTTGACCCTCACTCACCACGCCACTGAGGCGCAGTGAGCCAACACCTTCGACAAATCCTCTGTGAATTACGATGTCATTGGCAAGGCAATTGGTGACTCGGAGGACCCGTGTATATCTAGTGTAAATATTATTTACACCCAGGCCTACTACCATTGACATTATTGACAGTAATAAATGTGATTAAAAATCTGCTACAATCAGTTCATCTAATATACTATAGCGCTATCCGAATGTATGTCTGTCTGTCTGTCTGTGCAGCCGAAACGGCACAATCGTTTTTCATCAAACATGGTGGAAAAATCGCAAAATTTCATAGAGTGGAACAAACCTGGTCCCATGTCGGTGGTTTCTTTAGGAAGCCATGAATAAACCATTTTATTTACGATGGAAAACGCACTCTAATTAACCATGCAAGTCTACGGACTTGCCACACCCTCATTCGCTGTACGCTGTATACAATACAGTACAATACCATACCATACCATACCATACAATACACAACGAACTATAAATATTTGTAAGAATAAAACAATTATATAGACATGCAAGACTCACAACTTGATAAGATATCCGTAAGACATTAGCTATTGGAAATGTGATTAAATGTTTTGTTATTAATCCAGTGTGAAATGTATCGGTATTGGTGGCACAATCCTAATGGTGTCTAATCCTGTTGAGTAGGTGAGGTTAATCTGGGTTTATTGGGATTAAAGATAAGGTATGGGGTTTATTCTACCTGTTAGTCTCAGGTACGACCCTTATTGTAACAATCACGACCATGATTATAACAACCAGGACCATGATTATAACAACCAGGACCATGATTATAACAACCACGACCATGATTATAACAACCACGACCATGATTATAACAACCACGACCATGATTATAACAACGACCATGATTATAACAACCACGACCATGATTATAACAACCACGACCATGCGACCATGATTATAACAACCACGACCATGATTATAACAACCACGACCATGGCACGACCATGATTATAACAACCACGCACGACCATGATTATAATTAGCACGACCATGATTATAACTAGCACGATTCATAACCACGACTATGATTATAACAACCACGACTATGATTATAACAACCACGACCATGATTGTAACAACCACGACCATGATTATAACAACCACGACCATGATTATAACAACCACGACCATGATTATAACAACCACGACCATGACTATAACAACCACGACCATGATTATAACAACCACGACCATGATTATAATACGACCATTATAACAACCACGACCATGATTATAACAACCACGACCATGATTATAACAACCACGACCATGACCATGATTATAACAACCACGACCATGACGACATGATTATAACAACCACGACCATGATTATATGATTATTATGATTATACGACCATGATTATATCACCCACGACTATGATTATATCACCACGACCATGATTATATCACCCACGACCATGATTATATCACCCACGACCATGATTATAACAACCACGACTATGATTATATCACCCACGACCATGATTATATCACCACGACCATGATTATAACAACCACGACTATGATTATATCACCCACGACCATGATTATATCACCCACGACCATGATTATAACAACCACGACTATGATTATATCACCCACGACCATGATTATAACAACCACGACCAACTGGAAAACGATGCGCTGTATGCTGTCAGCCGGACGGCGGTGGTTGCGCGCTAACCAAGCACGAGCGTTCGAACTTTCACGCCTTGGTAAACTGTACCACCGGACTCGCCACCGGGCACAAAGGGCCCACGATCACTTGTGAATACTAATACCATGTATACCACTCACAAAACCAAGTTGTGGTGGGAATGTTAGAAAAGATTCAGTTGTCGCTGTCGGGGCAGTATGACGACAAACTGTTTCATTAGTTTATGTTGTCAAGATATTTAATAAGATGCGATTTTGTAATATACCTATAATGCCATGATACATTGAGTTGTGAATGTCGTCAATCTGTGGAAGTTATGCATTGTCAATTAACGACTGCCAAATATTCCGTTTGGTTGTATTACTTTGCTTGTTAGTGGTATTTAAGTGTCCATTTTTTCAATGACAAAATTGAGACTTTTCTTGGAACTTTATTTTCTTTCATCCAAAATTCCAGATCCGCTACTGAACTCCTTCACTTGATATCGATACAATGATTCCCAACCGTATGTTATAAGTTATCCTCGGTAATTTTTATATACGTATGCTCATACTATATGTATATTTACTTAGTAAATTAAATTAAAATAAAACATCAAACTCACAAACTTTTCTTAAGTCTCCCACCCAACCTGTATTGTTCTCTAAAATAGCCACATCTTTGAGGGAGGACTCACTTAGAGAAACATTTCAATTACTTTTTTATTTTCCTTTTTTACTAAGCGGCTGAAATGCAGGTTGATGGATAAACTTAGATATATAAATCGTCATACAAATTCAATGCTTCAACATAAATATATACAGTGTAATTTATACAAATAATGGTAAACAGTAATTCAATTCAATTATGAAAGCTCTTGTGTTTAACTCTCCAATGTAGTCACCCAAAAAAGTCCTGTCGCGAACCACGAACCCCGAGATTCAGACTCGTGAACCCGAAGCAGTACACACTGATACATTATTCTGTCCATAAATCTTGGGGTTCTTGGTTCGCGGCAGGACTTTTTTGGGTGACTGTACGTTAAGTTTTTTTCACATAGCAACATACCTACGTGTACACATATACAACGCCTTGACAATGGCAGCAAAGCCTGTTTACACACACACACACATGGCTATTTTACACTTGTGTTTTTAACTGTTTACGCATAGTTCGGTAAAGTGTGTGTGTGTGTGTGTGTGTGTAGTAAGCAGACATAACAAAACAGTAAACACGAAAAAGATGAACTCACATCCTACCTGTTACATGCACCAAGTATTTCTTTCTTCACTTTATAAATATTTTCTTTTTCATTACCACCAAAGCGTGAAATTTTCTTTTGCTTCACTCGATCACTGCTTTTCAAATATTTTTCACCGTTAAAATATTTCCTGAGCAAAAACTTGTACTTAACCATGTTTGTGGCGTGGTGGTCTGCGCAAGACTGGGGATTGAAGAGCTGGCGCGGTTCTATTTAACGTAGCGCGGTGAGTCAGAGTGAAGGGTTGCGTCATGCGGCGAACATGCTCGCAGGGTAGATCTTGATGACCTTCAATCCCTCTTGAACTGATACTGAGAGTTGACTCGTGAAAATTTGCCAGTTTGTTTTTGATGTGGAGGTGAGATGTGGCGCGTGTGGCTATTGTCCATTTACACACTCATGGATTGTTGGCTGGCATTCGTAGGCTTCTAATGCCAACAACAGCAGATGGGTTGTTATTGTCCACCATCACCTAGTTTATACTTGATACTGACCACCACACCGGACCCGGTATATAGAAACATGAAGAGAGGGATATGAAGGGGAGGGTTGTACTAACGTAACTAACCCTTCCTTAATTTGTTCAGGTAAGTCATACAGGAGCGGCTCTACGCGCTGCAGCAGCTAACTTTACCTTATACTTTGCTACGAGTGGTCACTACAGGATTAAATGGAAAAACTGGGTGAGGCCAAGTCACCCCTACCCCTCAGGAGTAAGGGCCGCCATGGTACCTTGAGGGCGACGGACCACGACTGCACGTCTTCCCTCGGTGACTCTGACCAAATAATAAACATACTGTAGAACGTGAAGACAGGAATTGGTTAGAGTCTGACATTCCAAATCAGCGATACAGCCACGTCACACCCCCTCCTTCCCGTGACGATTATACTACTGGAATGAAATTACATGCCAACGTTAGTGTGATTAATATTAAAGTAAAATAAGCTCAAGGGGCTAATCTTAGGCGGTTCACTGCCGGTATGAAAACAGATAGACGAACCCAGAATATTTCCAGGAGATTATTTATACTTACTATTATTTTCTTAGCCACTGGTCGGCTCGTTAGCCTCTTGGGCGGTCGGTCACGTCTCTGTTACGACTGTTGGCAAGTACTGGACATGCACCGGCTCCTGAATGTATCTGTAAGTGTTGGTCAAGTCTGTTCTTGAAACAGCTCACACTCGGAATCATCACAACACTCTCGGTAGGTTGTTCCAAGAGTTTACAACTCTCACTGCAAAAATGTTTGCCTTCACTGTTTTCTGGACTTGGCTTCAACTAGATGAACACGGGTGAAGAAGCACCTAATGTAGGGTTGATGTAGAGACTATATGTATAACCCTCTGATAGGTATCTGTATTAGTGCACAGTGATGCACTTGTACCTAGCATGTGCACAGTACGTGGTGCAACGCTCAGCTCCCATGAACTACAAGCTTTCAGACGTCAACATGACGCAACAATAACTGTGTGACCTGACATGTTGAAACTTACATTGTGATATACGAGTACAGTAGATACCTGACTTCAAGTTATGTAATAACAAGGATATCATAACTACAGTAATTATCTGATATACAGTATTTCTGGTAAGTGGAGCATAACACATAACACCAGGAACCATCTTAGATAATATACCAGTTCAAACCGAGGTTTTTTCTCCACTGATCAACCGCCTCACATTCTTAACGATTCTTGCGTCAAAATGGATCACTGATGATTAACCTCCAGCTTATTTCACTTAAAAGTAACAACCCTAACACTAACCTAACCTACCCCCCAGGTACCATTAGGGTGCTTAATTATCGGGTGAAAAAACCTGGGATGGAGGGCTAATATGCAGGTGATTCATTAATATTTATTCCACGTATAATTAGATGCCAAAACGCCACCCGCATAACTCTCATAAATTACAGTACTTCGGATCCTTCAGGCAATCATTCTAGTAATTCATTCTATAACATTCTGAAACAATCCCATATATTCCAGAACCTTCCAGAATATTCGCCAATATTTCAGAACTTTCTATACTAGCGAATATTTCTGAGCTTTCTACAATATTCTCGAATATTCCAGAACTTTCTAGAATATTCCCAAATATTCCTTATTTTCTTATGTTCTTAAAAATAAGTTGGGGGGAGAAGGGTCAAATCTTCAGGTGATTCAATCACAAATGTTTAACACGGAGTACACGACACCTAGGCTAGCGGAACGTCTCTGAGCGGACAGACCGGGACTGTCTGTGAAACACGTTCTCACTCGTTCACTACTAAAATAAAGTTAGAACAGGGAAACGTGTTTCATTTAAGTTTGGCGACCAAGAAATTGCCAACCTGCCTAGCCGTATGAAATAGATGGAAAATATTCAGTAAAATCGGCACACAAGTTTACATTAACTCAACTGGTATATACAGTAGACAAAGAAGGTACACAAAATGTATCGACAGCGCAGGCGGTGCTACTATAGTATGTGGTCTAACGAGGAGTTGGTCCATTAACCTAACCTAACCTAACTGAACTTCACATAACCTAACTTAACCTAACCGAACATGATAGAACCTGGCCCAACCTGAGCTGACGCTACAGTGTAAATATCCCGGAAGACCAACTACAGCTCGGTAGACGGTCCTCATACTGTAGTAGCACCACGCAGCCACAAGGTGCGGAGACAAAAACAATGGTTTACTGTGTTCAACTAAAGACAAAGCCACCACGAGGACCAAACACTAAACAAGAGAAAGATATATTTACAAAAGTCACAAAATTTCCCACATTTGAGTGTTGGGTGGATAAAGGGAACGATCCGCCTTCCCACACTGGTAGTCCGTCTACATAAATCTTTAAAGCGTATGTACACTTGGACATTATACGAGTATTACTGAATGTGACACTGTCAAAAACGTCAGGCTTATTGTATCATTAACTATGTAACTACTACACTGAATCAGGAGTCCTTGATGACATTCTTGTAGTCTATTCTAAATTTGCTACTCCACACTGATTGGTCCTCAAACAGAATTTAACACTAATGAATATGACCTATATTGTATATGAACCACTCTCTTCCGTGGCGGTGAAGTGATAGCACCCTCAGTGTCAAGACGTGACTGAACTATTCAGAATAGACAAATTGTACTCCAAGCTTTGCCAATAAAGTTGTTAAACCAAAAAAGGTCACCATTCTGCAACGTTCACACTTGCCACCTGGAGTTGTACCTCATCTCACGCTGCTTGTTCATATTGTACTGCTGTAATGTTTTGGTTTAGTAGTTTGGTGTTCATCTTTTACGTCTTCAATTACAGCGTGTGTATTGTGACAGATTATTAAATATAGTAAATGGCAACAATGATAAATTAGGTATAAATGTCCCTGGCTGTGATTGTGAGTCTAGCTGCACACGTTCAGGCTAAAACTACACAGATAAACCAGAACGTGTGGATGGAAAACTAACTGCGCAATCTTAACGGTAGAGTCCCCAAAAATAACACAATAAGTATGGCCACGAATAGAGAATAACACACAGAAGAAGATTAAAACGAAATGATAACTACGACAAGGAAAAGGTGTGTGTGTGTGTGTGTGTGTGTGTGTGTGTGTGTGTGTGTGTATCACTCTGATTGTTTATCTAACTTTCTCTCTCTGTGGCCGTCACATGGTGTCACCCCACGGCGTTGATAACCTGAGAGAGTTATTTGTGTGAATGGTGAGGACATAAATGCTTGTGTTGTGCGTGTGGGGGGGGGGGTATGTGCGTGTTTGTGAATATCTGGGGTTCTATTTTTAAAAACATAAGAATGGAAGAAACTACAGGAGGGCCTATTGGGTCATATTGGGTAACCTCGTTTACACCCAATCGCTCCTATATCCGTCCAACCTATATTTGAAGCTACCCAGCGTGTTCCAGTAAATGATTATGTTTGGTAACTTCTTCGCGGGGGTTGTTTGTGAGTGTGTGTGGGTATTTGTTTGTGAGTGTGTGTGTATTTTTGAGTGTGTGTGTATTTGTGAGTGTGTGTGGGTATGTGTTTGAGTGTGTGGGGGTATGTGTGTATTTGTGAGTATGTGTGAGTGGGACAGGTAGTGTGTGTTTGTGAGTGTGTAGGTTATAAGTGTATGTGGGGGCTTATGACTGTGTGAGTTATTTGCGTCCTTGTAAGTGTGTGTGTGTGTGTGTGTGTGTGTGTGTGCATCTGTGGGGTGTGTGCGTCTGTGGGGTATGTGCGTCTGTGGGGTATGTGCGTCTGTGGGGTATGTGCGTCTGTGGGGTATGTGCGTGTTTGTGAGTGTGTGTGTGGGTTATATGCGTGTTTATGAGTGTGTGGATTATGGCTATGTTTGTGAGTGTGTGAGGATGGGTGGGTGTGTGTGTGGGGGTGGTTGTGTGCGTGTATGTGTGTATTTGGAAGTGTGTGGGTTAAGTGTTTGTTTGTGTGTCTGCGGGTATGTGTGTGAGTGTGGAGGTGTGTACGTGTTTCTGCCTGTGTGTGCCATAGCCTCATGCATCGCCACACACACAAACTTGTTTATTCCTGTAAGCATGACGTCGGACTAAAAACTTGTCGATAACGTAATACAAAAGTCTGACGTAGCAGATGCATTGGATTGTATTTATTTCACTACAGGGCAGAAGAATCATCCAGAGTGCGAAGGTCTGTAAAATCAATGTCAAAGAGTCACGTAATAAAGGGTTAAGGAAATTTTAATATGTAAGAGGAGCGAAAACGTCGCTCTGTGTTTACATGACGTCATCTTTGGCGTGACGTCATGAGGGAGGCGGCCGCACAGTGAATCCGGCTTTGTTTTCCGAGAACATGACGATACAGTAGTTTCTCCTTTATAACAAGGTAAGGTGGACACTGTGATACAGAGACAATCCCACCTGTGTATAACTACAGTACAAGTAAAACAACCATAATTAAATATCCTAATAAAGTTAGCCACAGAAAGTCCGCGTGAGGAGCCGTAAAGCCTGTATCACTATGACGCAGCCATATTGGCCACGCCCACGTCTTGTGACGACACACTTCCTGCCATTAGTCAGCCACTTTTAAAAACGGAACTAAGGTTGTGTGAGCCAAACCCTCCTTATATTCTAAGTAAACTTCCTAGTACTCGCTTCTATTTCACGTTTATCAACAAAAGTGAAATCATGGAGTTTCCTTTTCATTCTTTTTAACATAGTATGAATACAAACTGAAGGATTGGGACTAACTGTTAACAAATATGTTTTTTTTAAATAAAATTAGCTGCAATACTTTCACAAAGGAGGAATAATTGTTAATGGTGTGGTGTTATATAAGTTGTTTTCTCTATCCCAGATGAAAATCTTCGAACGTGACTGTGGATCTATGACGTCACGACAGGGTTGCGACGTAACTGAAAATCAATATTGTACAAGGCTGACGTGGCAGCCTCAGATACGCTAACAAAACACTAGCCCACGAGCACTTTATAATAATCTTTACACTAATAGTAACACTCTCAACCTAAATTCGGTGTTTGAGATGTAACGCCTTGAAAGAAAAAGATGATCTGACAACTCAACTTTTACCCCAAATCATTTTATCTTGGATACTGAAGAAACAAAAACATCCAGTCATAATCCCAGGGGGTATATATTCACCCGCTGCCAGACGTACTCTGTTCCCACACCTCCCCAACCTGAGAACGTACAACACTTTTATCCCAAAGCAGCAAGCGGAGAGTATTCTAGACTAGATATGTCCACTCACTATGATGCTTCACTCTGCGTAGTCCTGAACTGTGATCGTCGACGTCCTAACTCTCTGGAGCTGAGGTTTACTTAATTTCAACGTTCATACCAGTGGAACAAATTATGACAAAAATATAAATATTCCTTTACGTTATTAAATGAAAAATTCTAACTAAATGGATTTAAATTCAACACAATAATACTCTACTAATTTTACCGTAAAAAACAAACCTTAAGAATTCTTTATGGGTCGTGTATTAAAGTTCCCCCTAATTGACGACGTAATTATGACTCAACAAAGCTATGATAAAAAAGATGGCGTCAATGTTACATAGATACTGTACTATGATGACGGTAGTGTGTTGGTGAGGAGGTTCATGTAGAGGTAACAGTCATGTACACAACTGACACGTACAGAACAGTATATACAAAGAACAACTCATACACACACACACACACACACACACACACAAAGACGTTGTCAGCACAGCGTCAGGTCGTTTAAAATTAACTGCAATCAACACCAACTGTCTCAAGCACTGAGGTAACGACTCTCGTGTTTTGACTGTCTACTGATCCAACACTCAAGCTTTCTAACCTAAACTAACCTAACTAAACCTAACCTAATTTAATCTACTTAAGCCTGACCTAACCTAACTTAATCTGTTATTTTTTCATTCACCAGCGAAACTTAACCCAACTTAATCCTAACTTACGTAAATCAAACTTACTTTAGACTAACCTATCCTAACCTTGACTAACTCATATTAACCAAAACTAAATAACACGTTTTCTGTAGATATATACTTTACCAAACTAATACAACCAACAGACACCCCGGCACCAAGCAACACACACACACAACGAAACCCCTTGTACAGGCAGATCAGTCGGTGGCCGGTAATAAAGTCACAGGAAAAAAAGTCACAGAAAAAAAGTCACAATTTTGGCTAGGAAAAAAAGTCACAATTAATTTATGGTGGCCGGTAATAAAGGCACAAGAAAAAAAGTCACAAAAAAAGTCAATTTTGGTTAAGAAAGAAAGTCAGGTAATCAAAAAAAATATTCAAGTCAGTCACAGTTTATTTAAGTACCATAAACAATTAAAGTAATAAAACTGAAAATATTTTAATTCAGTTATTAACTGGCAATACATTGACAACACTATTTATAAATGATGGCATTACATGTATGTGAAAACAAATCACGTTTTGTTCAATATCTTAAGCACAGTAAGGTAATCAAACAAAAATATTTAAGTCAGTCATTTATTGACAGTACATGACATGTACAGATTGAAAACAGCTTACAGAATATCATGGCATTACATGTATATTCAGTGTTTTTAATGCTGATGATTAAGACGAATATTCCAGCCCGATTATACAAAGACTCTAATGTTTTTGTTCTATTTTATAATTTTTAAGCGAAACTCATTAATTTACCATCAGTTCTGCATATTCCTTTACTGAAACTGATTGACATATTAACCTTAAAAAATGTGAGAATTCGATAGTTAACTTTTCTTTTTTTCCTGTGACTTTTTTACCTGGATTCGATCAGTCACCCACGTCCACCCCACCTTGTAGATCAGTCACCCACGTCCACCCCTTGTAGATCAGTCACCCACGTCCACCCCTTTGTAGATCAGTCACCCACGTCCACCCCCTTGTAGATCAGTCACCCACGTCCACCCCTTCTGTAGATCAGTCACCACGTCCACCCTTGTAGATCAGTCACCCACGTCCACCCCCTTGTAGAATCAGTCACCCACGTCCACCCCTTGTAGATCAGTCACCCACGTCCACCCCCTGTAGATCAGTCACCCACGTCCACCCCATTGTAGATCAGTCACCCACGTCCACCCCTTGTAGATCAGTCACCACGTCCACCCCCTAGATCAGTCACCCACGTCCACCCCCTTGTAGATCAGTCACCCACGTCCACCCCTTTGTAGATCAGTCACCCACGTCCACCCCTTGTACATCAGTCACCCACGTCCACCCCTTTGTAGATCAGTCACCCACGTCCACCCTTTTGAAGATCAGTCACCCACGTCCACCCCTTGAAGATCAGTCACCACGTCCACCCCTTGTAGATCAGTCACCCACGTCCACCCCTTGTAGATCAGTCACCCACGTCCACCTTATAGATCAGTCACCCACGTCCACCCCTTGTAGATCGTCACCCACGTCCACCCCTTGTAGATCAGTCACCCACGTCCACCCTTGTAGATCAGTCACCCACGTCCACCCCTTGTAGATCAGTCACCCACGTCCACCCCCTTGTAGACCAGTCACCCCGTCCACCCCTTGTAGATCAGTCACCCACGTCCACCCCTTGTAGATCAGTCACCCACGTCCACCCCTTGTAATCAGTCACCCACGTCCACCCTTGTAGACCAGTCACCCACGTCCACCCTTGTAGATCAGTCACCCACTCCACCCTTGTAGATCAGTCACCCACGTCCACCCTTGTAGATCAGTCACCCACGTCCACCCCTTGTAGATCAGTCACCCCGTCCACCCCTTGTAGATCAGTCACCCACGTCCACCCCTTGTAGATCAGTCACCCACGTCACCCCTTATAGATCAGTCACCCACGTCCACCCTTGTAGATCAGTCATCCACGTCCACCCTTATAGATCAGTCACCCACGTCCACCCCTTATACATCAGTCACCCACGTCCACCCCTTTGAAGATCAGTCACCCACGTCCACCCCTTGAAGATCAGTCACCCACGTCCACCCCTTGTAGATCAGTCACCCACGTCCACCCCCTATAGATCAGTCACCCACGTCCACCCCTTATAGATCAGTCACCCACGTCCACCCCTTGTAGATCAGTCACCCACGTCCACCCCTTGTAGATCAGTCACCCACGTCCACCCCCCTGTAGACCAGTCACCCACGTCCACCCCTTTGTAGATCAGTCACCCACGTCCACCCCTTTGTAGATCAGTCACCCACGTCCACCCCTTGTAGATCAGTCACCCACGTCCACCCCTTGTAGATCAGGTCACCCACGTCCACCCTTGTAGATCAGTCACCCACGTCCACCCCTTTGTAGATCAGTCACCCACGTCCACCCCTTGTAGATCAGTCACCCACGTCCACCCCTTTGTAGATCAGTCACCCACGTCCACCCCCTTGTAGATCAGTCACCCACGTCCACCCCCTTGTAGATCAGTCACCCACGTCCACCTTGTAGATCAGTCACCCACGCCCACCCCTTATACATCAGTCACCAGTCCACCCCTTTGTAGATCAGTTATCCACGTCCACCCCCTATAGATCAGTCACCCACGTCCACCCCCTGTAGATCAGTCACGTCCACCCCCTTGTAGATCAGTCACCCACGTCCACCCCTTGTAGATCAGTCATCCACGTCCACCCCTTATAGATCAGTCACCCACGTCCACCCCTTATACATCAGTCACCCACGTCCACCCTTGTAGATCAGTCACCCACGTCCACCCCCTTATAGATCAGTCACCACGTCCACCCTTGTAGATCAGTCATCCACGTCCACCCCTTGTAGATCAGTCACCCACGTCCACCTTGTAGATCAGTCACCCACGTCCACCCCTTGTAGATCAGTCACCACGTCCACCCCTTGTAGATCAGTCATCGTCCACCCCCTTATAGATCAGTCACCCACGTCCACCCCCTTGTAGATCAGTCACCCACGTCCACCTTGTAGATCAGTCATCCCGTCCACCCCTTGTAGATCAGTCACCCGTCCACCTTGTGATAGTCACCCATCACCTTGTGAATCAGTCACCCGTCCACCCCCTTGTAGATCAGTCACCCACGTCCACCCCCTTGTAGATCAGTCACCCACGTCCACCTTGTGAATCAGTCACCACGTCCACCCTTGTATCAGTCCACCCTTGTAGATCAGTCACCCGTCCACCCCCCTTGTAGATCAGTCACCCACGTCCACCCCTTGAGATCAGTCACCCACGTCCACCCCTAGATCGTCACCCGTCACCCTTATAGATCAGTCACCCGTCCACCCTTGTAGATCAGTCACCCACGTCCACCTTGTAGATCAGTCACCACGTCCACCCCTTGTAGATCAGTCACCACGTCCACCCCCGTAGTCAGTCACCCACGTCCACCCCTTGTAGATCAGTCACCCGTCCCCCTTGTAGATCAGTCAACGTCCACCCCTTGTAGATCAGTCACCCGTCCACCCCCCTTGTAGATCAGTCACCACGTCCACCCCCTTGTAGATCAGTCACCCACGTCCACCCTTGTGAATCAGTCACCCACGTCCACCCTTATAGATCGGTCACCACGTCCACCCTTGTAGATCAGTCACCCACGTCACCCTTATAGATCAGTCACCCGTCACCTTGGATCGTCACCCACCCCCTTGTGGATCGCACGTCCACCCCGTAGATCAGTCACCCACGTCCACCTCTTGTAGATCAGTCACCCACGTCCACCCTTGGAGATCAGTCACCCACGTCACCTTGTGTGTCACCACCCCTTGTAGATCAGTCACCCACGTCACCCCTTGTAGATCAGTCACCCACGTCCACCCTTATAGATCAGTCCGTCACCCTTGGATCAGTCACCCACGTTCGTCGCCTTTTGGTCCTCAGTCACCACGTCACCCTTGTAGATCAGTCACCCACGTCCCACCTTGTAGATCAGTCACCCCGTCCACCCCTTGTAGATCAGTCACCCACGTCCACCCTTATAGATCAGTCACCCACGTCCACCCTTGTAGATCATCACCCACGTCCACCCCTTGTAGATCAGTCACCCGTCCACCTTGTAGATCAGTCACCCACGTCACCCTTGTAGATCAGTCACCCACGTCCACCCCTTGTAGATCAGTCACCCACGTCCACCCTTATAGATCAGTCACCCACGTCCACCCCGTAGATCAGTCACCCACGTCCACCCCTTATAGATCAGTCACCCACGTCCACCTTGTAGATCAGTCACCCACGTCCACCCCTTGTAGATCAGTCACCCGTCCACCCTTGTAGATCGGTCACCCGTCCACCCTTATAGATCAGTCACCCACGTCCACCCTTGTGGATCAGTCACCACGTCACCCTTATAGATCAGTCACCCACGTCCACCCCTGGAATCGGTCACCCCGTCCACCCCAGAGATCGGTCACCCCCCTTGTAGATCAGTCACCCACGTCCACCCCTTGTGATCGTCACGTCACCCTTGGAGATCAGTCACCCACGTCCACCCTTATAGATCAGTCACCCACGTCCACCCTTATAGATCAGTCACCCACGTCCACCCCTTGTAGATCAGTCACCACGTCCACCCGCAGATCAGTCACCCCGTCCACCCTTGTAGATCAGTCACCCACGTCCACCCTTGAATCAGTCACCCGTCTTAGATCTCACCCGTCCACCCTTGTATCAGTCACCCGTCACCCTGAGATCAGTCACCCACGTCACCCTGAATCAGTCACCCACGTCCACCCTTGTAGATCAGTCACCCACGTCCACCTTGTAGATCAGTCACCCACGTCCACCCCTGTGAATCAGTCACCCACGTCCACCCCTTGTAGATCAGTCACCCACGTCCACCCCTTGTAGATCAGTCACCCACGTCCACCCTTATAGATCCTTGTGATCAGTCACCCGTCACCTTGTGATCGTACCCACCCCTCTGTACGATCAGTCACCCACGTCCACCCCTTGTAGATCAGTCACCCACGTCCACCCTTATAGATCAGTCACCCACGTCCACCCTTATAGATCAGTCACCCACGTCCACCTTGTGAATCAGTCACCCGTCCACCCTTGTGATCGCCCGTCCCCTTATAGATCAGTCACCACGTCCACCCCTTGTAGATCAGTCACGTCCACCCCTTGTGAATCGGTCACCCGTCACCTTGTAGATCAGTCACCACGTCCACCGCAGATCAGTCACCCACGTCCACCTTGTAGATCAGTCACCCACGTCCACCCTTGTAGATCAGTCACCCACGTCCACCCCTTATAGATCAGTCACCACGTCCACCTTGTAGATCAGTCTACGTCCACCCTTGAATCGGTCACCCGTCACCCTTGTGAATCAGTCACCCACGTCCACCCTTATAGATCAGTCACCCACGTCCACCCTTGTAGATCAGTCACCCGATCCACCCTTATGGATCAGTCACCCACGTCCACCCTTGTAGATCAGTCACCCGTCCACCCTTGTAGATCAGTCACCCACGTCACCTTATAGATCAGTCACCACGTCCACCCTTGTAGATCAGTCACCCACGTCCACCTTAGTCAGTCACCCGTCCACCTTGATCGTCCGACCCTTGTAGATCAGTCACCCACGTCCACCTTGTAGATCAGTCTCACGTCCACCTTAGATCAGTCACACGTCACCCTTGTAGATCAGTCACCCACGTCCACCCTTATCGTCCGTCATTCTGTCCACCCCCCTTGTAGATCAGTCACCCACGTCCACCCTTGTAGATCAGTCACGTCCACCCTTGTAGATCAGTCACCCACGTCCACCTTGTAGATCAGTCACCCACGTCCACCCCCTTGTAGATCAGTCACCCACGTCCACCCCTTGTAGATCAGTCACCCACGTCCACCCCTTAGATCAGTCACCCACGTCCACCTTGTAGATCAGTACCCACGTCCACCCTTGTAGATCAGTCACCACGTCCACCCTTGTAGATCAGTCACCCACGTCCACCTTGTAGATCAGTCACCCACGTCCACGCAGATCAGTCACCCACGTCCACCCTTGTAGATCAGTCACCCACGTCACCTACCCCCCCCTTGTAGATCAGTCACCCACGTCCACCCCTTGTAGATCAGTCACCCACGTCCACCCCTTGTAGATCAGTCACCCACGTTCACCCCTTGTAGATCAGTCACCCACGTCCACCCTCCCTTATACATCAGTCACCCACGTCCCTTATAGATCAGTCACCCACATTCACCTTGGAGATCAGTCACCCACGTTCACCCCTTGTAGATCAGTCACCCGTCCACCCTCCTTATCATCAGTCACCACGTCCCGCCCTTATAGATCAGTCACCCACATTCACCTTGTAGATCAATCGTTCACCCCTTGTAGATCAGTCACCCACGTCCACCCCCTTATACATCAGTCACCCACGTCCACCCTTATAGATCGGTCACCCACGTTCACCTTGTAGATCAGTCACCCCGTCCACCCCCTTATACATCAGTCACGTTCACCCCTTGTAGATCAGTCACCCCCTCTGCTCAAAAGCATCAATTCCACAACCTGTGAATGAGCAGAGTTCAGACAGTTTGTTTACTATAAATTCCAACTATGTATTACATTATGCAAATATTAAAACAATAATAATAATAATAATAAACAACAGTTCCCCCTTTCATTTGCTCTTCACAACCATTGTTTTGTAAAACCTTTTTGTACGTTCCTTTAAAAAAAATAAAATTAAACGTCGGTGAAAAATATATATATATATATATATTATATATATATATATATATATATATATATATATATATATATATATATATATATATATATATATATATATATATATATATATATATATATATTATATATATATATATATACCTTCTGGGGAGGAACAGGGGTGTGGGGACCGGGGGCCCAGCAAGCCAGTGACCTCGGACAATACCTGTTGACTGGTTAATCTGACCTGACGGCTTACGCTACCATGGCAACCGTGACCTTACCATCCATAGCGACAGTCCCATGGGGGTTGGTGGGGGTGGGTTCCTCTGACCGCATAATCTGACTCTGTCTCTGTCATTACCAATTGAAAATGGCTCGTGACGAGCCGAAACTGTATTGGTGTTTAAAATAAACTTTAAGTCTCCATGAAGTGTGGTTTTTTTACCTTTATATATCTGAGTGGGGCCGTATAACCAGTGGGGCTCCCCAGGGGTCAGTACTAGGCCCACTCTTGTTCATAATCTACATAAACGATTTAGATACTGGGATCAGCAGTGACATAAGCAAGTTTGAGGATGACACCAAAATAGGGCGGCAGATTAATTCAGGGCAGGATGCAAATGCATTACAGGAGGATCTAAATAAACTGCAGGGGTGGTCTGAAAAATGGCAAATGAAATTCAACACCAGCAAGTGCAGCGTACTTAATATTGGAAGAACAAATACTTATAATGTATACAGCCTTAACAACATCAACCTAGGGGTACTTGTAAGCCCGGACCTACGGCCTAGAAAACAGTGCGTTAATGTTCGAAATAAGGCAAACAGAGTATTGGGTTTTATATCTAGAAGTGTAAGTAACAAGAGTGCAGAGGTCTTATTGCATCTATATCTTGAGCTAGTCAGGCCACACCTCGATTATGCGGTTCAGTTCTGGTGCCCCTATTATAGAATGGATATAAATTCACTAGAGTCGGTGCAGCGAAGAATGACAAAAATGATTCCGGCACTTAGAAACCTTCCATATCAGGATAGGTTAAAGAAACTTAACTTGCATTCCCTAGAAAGACGAAGAGTGCGGGGAGATATGATAGAAGTATTTAAGTGGGTGAAAGGAATCAATAAAGGGGATATAGATAAAGTTCTTATAATATCCGAGCAGGATAGGACTCGGAGCAACGGATTCAAGTTGGATAAGTTTAGGTTTAGGAAGGAGATAGGCAGGAACTGGTTCACAAATAGGGTGGTGGACGAGTGGAACAAGCTTAGCAACTTTGTAGTAAGTGCTGGAACGCTGGAAAGTTTCAAAAGGAGGCTAGATAGATTCATGGATGATAGAGAGTGGTAGTAACTCTTGACAGGAGCTGCCATGCACAGGCCAACCGGCCTATTGCAGACTCCTTAATTTCTTATGTTCTTGATTAACATTTGTTTAACAGTGCATAAGTTTTTAAATGCCACATTGACGTTCCAGGTTTTTAGTTGTAAAGGAATTTGAGAGAAATTTTTGTGAAATGGTAATATTAAGATATTCTTATGGTCATGGGTGGGCTTGGGATCAGTTCTATAAAAAGATTTCTTAGTAATGTTCAGGCATTTGTCTATGAAAAGATCTAGGTTATTTAAGATTTGAGCCAATATTATAGATATATTTATATTCCTCATCAATGAATTCCGGGCTCCAAATTCTCAAAGCACGTAAACATTGTTGAAAATACTGATTGTTTGACTCTTATTATGGTGGGCAGAATAATAATGAATGTATGAACACATTAGTTGGTTTCTATAAATACTGAACTTAAAAATGTTACCTATTCTGTGTATCAGACAGTCTAGGAATGGCAATTTACAGTCTTGCTCTAATTCTACAGTGAATTTGATCGAGGGGGCTAAGTTGTGGCAGGAAAGCTTTAGGTCTCCTTACATGGCCAGAGACATAATACATCATCAACATATCTAAACCAGACTGCTGAAGGTGGTAAATATTACTTAATAGTTTCTTTCAAGAATTTATAGGGTTGCTTAATACAGGTGAGAGTGGATTACCCATTGCCATACCAAATTTTTGAGCATAATATTCTCCAATAGGTTCAAATTTACAATCCTAATACATAGTTTGATGAGTTCGATGAAGTCGTCTTTCGAGACGGACAATGAAATATCATCCAGGAATCTATGATGAACTCGTGTTTTCTTCTTTCCTTGTGGTTATCAGCATATATATATATTTTTTTTTTTTATATATATATATATATATATATATATATATATATATATATATATATATATATATATATTTATATATATATATATAAAACAAAGAAGTATGGCTGTGTGTTTGTTTGTTTGTTTGTGTCCTTTGAGAATCTCGGAAAATACTTTGCCGATCTGTAGATGGGTGGTGTTATATGTAGTGATGATGGATGGTGTTATATGTAGTGATGATGGATGGTGTTATATGTAGTGATGATGGATGATGTTATATGTAGTGATGATGGATGTTGTTATATGTAGTGATGATGGGTGGTGTTATATGTAGTGATAATGGATGGTGTTATATGTAGTGATGATGGATGGTGTTATATGTAGTGATGATGGATGTTGTTATATGTAGTGATGATGGATGGTGTTATATGTAGTGATGATGGATGGTGTTATATGTAGTGATGGTGGATGGTGCTATATGTAGTGATGATGGATGATGTTATATGTAGTGATGATGGATGTTGTTATATGTAGTGATGATGGGTGGTGTTATATCTAGTGATAATGGATGGTGTTATATGTAGTGATGGTGGATGGTGCTATATGTAGTGATGATGGATGATGTTTTATGTAGTGATGATGGATGTTGTTATATGTAGTGATGATGGGTGGTGTTATATGTAGTGATGATGGATGGTGTTATATGTAATGGTGATGGATGATGTTATATGTGGTGATGATGGATGTAATTATATGTAGTGATGATGGATGATGTTATATGTAGCGATGATGGATGTTGTTATATGTAGTGATGATGGATGATGATATATGTAGTGATGATGGATGTTGTTATATGTAGTGATAATGGATGATGATATATGTAGTAATGATGGGTGGTGTTATATGTAGTGATAATGGATGGTGTTATATGTAGTGATGATGGATGTCGTTATATGTAGTGATGATGGATGGTGTTATATGTAATGATGGATGGTGTTATATGTAGTGATGATGGATGTCGTTATATGTAGTGATGATGGATGGTGTTATATGTAGTGATGATGGATGGTGTTATATGTAGTGATGATGGATGGTGTTATATGTAATGATGGATGGTGTTATATGTAGTGATGATGGATGTCGTTATATGTAGTGATGATGGATGTCGTTATATGTAGTGATGATGGATGGTGTTATATGCAATGATGGATGATGCTATATGTAGTGATGATGGATGTCGTTATATGTAGTGATGATGGATGGTGTTATATGTAATGATGGATGATGCTATATGTAGTGATGATGGATGTCGTTATATGTAGTGATGATGGATGGTGTTATATGTAGTGATGATGGATGGTGTTATATGTAGTGATGATGGATGTCGTTATATGTAGTGATGATGGATGGTGTTATATGTAATGATGGATGATGCTATATGTAGTGATGATGGATGTCGTTATATGTAGTGATGATGGATGGTGTTATATGTAATGATGGATGATGCTATATGTAGTGATGATGGATGTCGTTATATGTAGTGATGATGGATGGTGTTATATGTACGATGGATGATGCCAGCGGTGATGATGGATGTCGTTATATGTAGTGATGATGGATGGTGTTATATGTAATGATGGATGATGCTATATGTAGTGATGATGGATGTCGTTATATGTAGTGATGATGGATGGTATTATATGTAGTGATGATGGATGATGTTATATGTAGTGATGATGGATGATGTTATGTGCCGTGATAATGGGTGGTGTTATATGTAGTGATGATGGATGGTATTATATGTAGTGATGATGGATGGTGTTATATGTAGTGATGATGGATGATGATATATATAGAATATGAAAAGGATCCCTCTGTTGTCATTGGCAACATGGATAAGAAATGTGAATATTGCGGTGCAAAGAAGTACGAAGGAGAATCTGCTGGACTGTGCTGCTCTCATGGGAAAGTACGACTGCCAAATTTGGAAAAACCACCACAACCATTGAAGACTCATGCTGGGAACAACACCAGAGTCAAAACACTTCTTGGAAAACATTCGGAAGTACAATTCATGCTTCCAGATGACAACCTTTGGAGCTACCAGATTAGTTCGTGAGCACGGGTACATGCCCACATTCAAAGACCAGGGTCAAGTCTATCACAAAGCAGGATCCCTCTTACCACTGGAAGATGAGCAGGCAAAGTTCCTCCAAATCTACTTCATGGGAGATCATGAAAAGCAGACTACTATCAGGTGTGGCAACATTCAAGGTGTCAGACATGACATAAGAACATAAGAAAATAAGGCGTCTGCAATAGGCCGGTTGGCCTGTGCATGGCAGCTCCTATCGAGAGTTACTGCCACTCTCTATCATCCATGAATCTATCTAGCCTCCTATTGAAACTTTCCAGAGTTCCCGCACTTACTACAAAGTTGCTAAGCTTGTTCCACTCGTCCACCACCCTATTTGTGAACCAGTTTCTTCCTATCTATCCAAGAAATGCTGCATGAGCGCAACACATATGTACAGTCATTTAAAAATGCCCTGGAAAACATGCCTTCTGACGAGTTCAAAGTCAGGATCAAAGCAGATACCTTTATGCACTACAGTGAGACAATGTGGAGCCACCCTGAGGGTGGCGTCCTACCGTGGCCTAGCAAAAGAGCCGCCCAGAAGGCGGCGACTCCGCTAGTGTGTGGATATATATGTATATATATATACATATATATATATATATATATATATATATATATATATATATATATATATATATATATATATATATATATATATATATATATATATATATATATATACACACACACAAGCAGAAACGCCTTGAGCTAGGTTACGGTAGGACGCCACCCTCCGGGAGGCTCCACATTGTCTCACTGCAGTGCATTAGGGTAGACCACATCCATCATCACTACATATAACATCATCCATCATCACTACATATAACATCATCCATCATCACTACATATAACACCATCCATCATCATTACAAATCGGTAAAGTAGTTTCCGAGATTCTCGTGCGGACACACACACAACACACACACACACACAAACAGACATACTTCTTTGTTTTATATATATATATATATATATATATATATATATATATATATATATATATATATATATATATATATATATATATATATATATATAACGAAGAGGGGAACAAGGGAAAACACAAACATCTTGACCAAGTTGGGCTTCTTTTAATCTCTAACGTTTCGGAAATAATCATTTTCCATCATCAGAGCCTAGAAAACAAAAGTTTTGAAAAAGTTTTAAAAATACAGGTGATATACAATAAAAACATAACATTATACGAAAGTTTACCTTCGATAAAATTTAAAAAAGAGCAATCCAATTTAAAACCGACAAAAATGACGAGACCTACATACAAAGCTAAAATCAGGAATAAAAAGTGTGAAATAAAATATACAGGGGGTATTACCTTAATTCAGACGAGCCTTAGTGCCAAAAACACAACAATTCACAGGAAGTCATGGATGGCTTTTCTTTATACTGGTGCAAGGTTTCCATAATGAGGAGGTCCGTCTCACATTCGCTCCTGCCAAGAACTGAGAAATCGAACGGCGAAAACGGGTGGTCATGTTGGTGGGCGTGGTAACGAATAGCTGAATGTGGTGATTGTGTGATTAACTGGCCTGTTCGAACGGAACGGCTTAAGTGTTCATGGATGCGAGTTATCAAATGTCTTTTTGTTTTACCTATACATGCTGCCCTACGGCTAGCACACGTAAATTGATAAGCAACTGAAGATTGCAGGTGTGTGGGTATGGTGTCTTTAATTTTAAAGAATTTTTTAAATAAACTCTGGGTTTTAAAGATAAGTCTAAGAGAAATTTGTGGATAGAATTCATTGAAAGCATTAAAAGCATATTTCAGACCTTTTGCAGAATTTAGTAAATACTACAAATTATAAACTGACTTCTAGAATTGAACTCGTCCAGTACCACAAATTTAGAAAACTAGGTTATGTTCACGACGGTAATCTCTCCCCTAATGAGGTGATCTTCAACTACTCAGGTCTGCCTCTCTCCCAAGTAGAACAACAAGCTTTATCTAAGGGTCTGAAATATGCTTTTAATACCCGCAAATTAGATTTTCTTTAACCATTTCCTTGGTCTTGAGAGTCTTTTTTAAGAAACTGTCTCCTCTCAGTTTATATGACCCAGTATCAAAAGGTTTGCATTATTTCATTAACTCTTTCCGCCACTCAGCGTTTTGGTCCTATTATTCATACAACTCGTTCAGCACCAAACAAGCTCTTTCTAAGGAAGAATTTATCGCACTTAAAAACTTAGCACCCAACGACAATATTATCATCTCTAAGCCAGATAAGGGTAATGGGGTTGTTATACTCGATAAAACGTCCTACGTTGAGAAAATAATGAATATACTTAACGACCGAACTAAATTTGCCCCCATTCTAGACGATTTATTCAGGGTCATTCTTAAGTATGAGGACAAGATTAACAGATTTCTTCGTAAACTTAGAAAGAATAATGTCATTAATGGCTCCTCGTTTTTAAAACTCTTGTTAGCGGATCTAAACCAGGTATCCTGTACGGTCTACCAAAGGTACACAAGGATGAGCGTCCCTTACGCCCTATATTGTCTGCCCTTGGCACCATCAACTATAATCTGTCTAAATTCCTCGTTCCTATATTGTCACCAATCACCATTAATCAATACTCTGTTAAAGACTCTTTTAGTTTTGTTAAGGAGCTAACTAGCATCTCACTCAACAACTGTGTTATGGCTAGCTTTGATATGCAGTCTCTATTTACCGACATCTCTCTTGCCGAAACTATTGACATATGTACAGATGAACTGTTCTCAAATACTGATATAATTGATGGATTTAATGGACCACAATTTAAAGAATTTTTAAAACTGACTGTAAATGATTGTTTGTTTTTATTTAATAACAAAGCTTATAAACAATGTGATGGTGTTGCTATGGGTTCACCTTTAGGTCTCACGTTGGCCAACGCTTTCCTCTGTCACCTCAAGAAGCTTTGGCTAACCGAATGTCCCCCCCAATTTAAGCCTTTGTTCTATCGTCGGTATGTTGATGACACTTTTTTAATTTTCAGATCACTTGATCGCGTCCCTATGTTATTAAATTATTTAAATTCGAAACATGGCAGCATCAAATTTACTTGTGAATTGGAAAAGGAAAATATTCTTCCATTCCTTGGTGTTAATAGCCACCGTCTTCATAATAGTTTCGAGACAGCCTTATACAGAAAACCAACTTTCACTGGTTTGAGTTCAAAATTTTCATATTTTATTCCTCTTAATTACAAACGTAATCTAGTACGTACTCTTACCAACAGAGCCTTTAATATATGTTCAAGCTATTTCCACTTGGACATTGAACTAAAATACATAAATGAACTACTCTTTAACAATGGCTTCCCTAAGAGATTTACAAACACTTATATTGGCAAAACCCTTAATAGGTTTTTTAGTCCCACACAGCCTCAAATCCACAGTCCCTAAATATTCTATCTATCTCACCATCCCGTACACAGGCCCACTCAGTTTTACCCTTAGAAATAAACTTAAGCTTTTCAATGAATTCTATCCACAAATTTCTCTTAGACTAATCTTTAAAACCCAGAGATCAATTAAAAAATTCTTTAAAATTAAAGACACCATACCCACACACCTGCAATCTTCAGTTGCTTATCAATTTACGTGTGCTAGCTGTAGGGCAGCATGTATAGGTAAAACTAAAAGACATTTGATAACTCCCATCCTTGAACACTTGGGCCGTTCCGTTCGAACAGGCCACTTAATCACACAACCACCACATTCAGCTATTCGTAACCACACCCACCAACATGACCACCCGTTTTCGCCGTTCGATTTAAGAACATAAGGAGTCTGCAATAGGCCGGTTGGCCTGTGCATGGCAGCTCCTGTCGAGAGTTACTACCCCTCTCTATCACCCATGAATCTATCTAGCCTCCTTTTGAAACTTTCCAGAGTTCCCACACTTACTACAAAGTTGCTAAGCTTGTTCCACTCGTCCACCACCCTATTTGTGAACCAGTTTCTTCCTATCTCCCTCCTAAACCTAAACTTATCAAACGTGAATCCGTTGCTCCGAGTCCTATCCTGCTCGGATATTTTAAGAACTTTATCTATATCCCCTTTATTGATTCCTTTCACCCACTTAAATACTTCTATCATATCTCCCCACACTCTTCGTCTTTCTAGGGAATGCAAGTTAAGTTTCTTTAACCTATCCTGATATGGAAGGTTTCTAAGTCCCGGAATCATTTTTGTCATTCTTCGCTGCACCGACTCTAGTGAATTTATATCCATTCTATAATAGGGGCACCAGAACTGAACCGCATAATCGAGGTGCGGCCTGACTAGCGCAAGATATAGTTGCAATAAGACCTCGGCACTCTTGTTACTTACACTTCTAGATATAAAACCCAATACTCTGTTTGCCTTATTTCGAACATTAACTCACTGTTCTCTAGGCCGTAGGTCCGGGCTTACAAATACCCCTAGGTCTCTTTCACAAGTCGACTACTCTAGGTTGATGTTGTTAAGGCTGTATACATTAAAAGTATTTGTTCTTCCAATATTAAGTACGCTGCACTTGCTGAGGCCTATTTTCTTTAAACAGATTTAGTTTCTTTGTCTTCAGATTCTGCTGAACAACTCATTATATCACGACGTGAATGCTCAAGCCGAACAAAATGCAACATGTATGTCATCTTCCAGCACTACTGTACTCAGCAGAAGTTCTCCAGAAACTTTTCCTGATGTGACTCATTATGAAGCTGAAATGAAACCTGACTTACCGCCACCTACAATGGGATGCTCAACCTCGTCCTCATCACATACAGCAACACCATCAGGTAATTTCGCGGGGTGAAGAAGTTTACTATTATTCTATATGAAATAATTACCATACGATATATCTGTTTACAACTATACAAATTTATAAGGCCTAGGTTAGGCTTATCGTATGTTATCATAATTGATCACAGTATGTCAGGTATTCGTAATCATAAAGCACTTAAATTCTTATTTTCAAGATGTAATTGTAATGATAATTTGTATCGAATATTTAACGTGAATTATGACTATTTTCATGATTACCTTTGTACACGGCGAGTTGAGAGCAGAGGAAAGTTCTCCTGCAGAGACAGGAAGAGTGAGAGACGAACATTCATGGTTGTGGTCAAACAGAGGAAGAATAAGCAACCCAACACCAATACCAAGATATAACTAATGACCATAAAACTATATAATAACGCTACGTAACAAACATCACCTTATAATATAAACAGGCAATTAAAACCCTATCACTTCCTTGTTAACCAAAGCAAGTTGGATTCTACACCACTTCTTTGCCTTTCTACTTTTCTTTCAACACAAAAAATCAATTATAAAATATATATATAAAGATGAGTGACTAACGGGCACTATTACTGTCCTCTACAGTCCTTCTCGCCGCCTTCCACTTTCATTAAAATAAAGGATACTATGCCCAACCAGCTCATTAAATAACCTGGCCAGAGGTCATCACTTTTTCCTTGAATATTGGCTCCTGCAAAGAGGAATATAATCAAATGACAAAGGCCTGAGAGTTAGAAGCTAAATACATACTATGCAAGTACTGTACATCATTTTAATCTCAAACAACATATCTGGTTGAGGCCGGATACTATAATTCTCCCATTTTCTTCACATTCCCTCCTCATTTACCTTATCATAAATCAATCCTTCCCCTCAAATACCATCATTGTACTTCCAATCGTAATCCCTGTCCTGCCACAGACCCACTAACACAAGCACTAGCCCCTCTTTCTTAGCTACTGATATCAGGCGAGTCATAGAGATACAGCAGGTAGGCCAGTTAATTTCCGTAAAGGGAGGGAAGGCGCACACTGTACAGTATTGTGAGAACTGGCTTTATCGACGGACGGGGTGGGGATGGGGTGAATATACCTAGAGGACGTAACAGTAAGTGGAATACCAACACTCTCGGTGTGGTTTGTGTACACCCTCCCCCCCCCCTCTCTCTCTCTCTCGCTGGAGGTGCTACACGGATTTTCCTGGTTATGATTCCATGACAAAAACCCAGTGGACAAAATCCCAGCGGACAAAATCCCAGCCTCTTATCCCAAAAGTGGACAAAAACCCAGTCTCATATAAGATTAATTAATAAGATTAGGTGTAAAGACCATTCGCCTGTTATCATATTAATAATATGATATTATATTATATTATATTGTATTAAGGTATCGTATACAATTTCTATGTGTGGCAAAAAAAAAAGACGACAAAATAATAACACCTATGATTGTTGTTCCATAACAGCATAAGAACGTAAGTTGCTTAATCCTACTGTTCATCCATTTTGGTTCGTTCTTGGTTGACCTAAATTGTTTCATAGGGATGTAATCTCTTTGAATTTCCTTAAGGGTGTCTACAAAATAATTATACTCTTCCTCTAAATTTGTACTAATTTCTGGGAGACCTTGAGAACTGTTACCTGTTTGGAATTTAAGCGGACCTCATCTTGAGTCAATCTGACCTCAGAGTAGCCACCTGGACTGACCTGACCTGTCAGATTAACTCTAACCATTTGTGACAGGCTAAGTTGGCATGACAGCATAAGGGGGTATATACAAGTTTGTCGTATGGTCTTCTTATCAGTATTACTTTTCATTCACCCATGGAACTCATCAAGAGCAACAAGGGAGGCCAGAAACTCTGCTATGAAGGATATACTGTATGTACACCAAGGAAACCAAGACGAAGAATACATTCGCTGGGAATGTGTCAATCGTGCATCACTCCCTTGTAAAGGAGCTATCAGCACTGATCATGACATATCAGTTCCACTGAGTGTCAAAGAGCACAGCCATGATCCAGATGCAGTCCATGTTGCAGTTGTCAAACTACGCCATCAGATCAAGGATGATTCTCGAACAAAGAAAGCCAAAACTACTCAGATTTTTGCGGATGCCATGTTGGAGGCCACTGATGAAGTGCGTGCCAGAGCTGGGAAGCCGGATACCATACGCCGTGACATGAGGCGGGTGAGGCGTGGTTGTAGACCCAAGGAACCCTCCTCTCTTGCAGAACTTCACTTGGATGAAGAGTGGACTGAAACAGGAGGTAACAATCCGGGGCCTTCAGAAAGGATCAGGCACTAGCTGCAACAACAATGCTTCAAGACCAGATTGGTGAACGACCACAGAAACGTGTCCGCAGAGCTCAGAAAACCTTTGAAGAACGCCTTGTCAACTTGTGTTCAGATCGCCAATACTCATCTAAAAGTGTAGAGGAGTTCCTACAGAGTGTTGGAGCATGCATTCGTCTCAAGTGATTATTCATACTTATGTTTACATAAATGGAGCATAATTTTGTGAGCATGAAATAAATTTATATATTGAATATTGTTTATTGAATCAATTTGACTATAAAATCTTTTTATATATATGAGACTTTTATTTATGAAACTGAATTTTATTTTATTTCATTTATTTTATTTTATTTATGAGACTCGAATTTTGAATGTTAAATTTGGTTTTTTTAAATATGAGACTTTTATTTATAAGACTGGGATTTTGTCCACTTTTGGGATAAGAGGCTGGGATTTTGTCCGCTGGGATTTTGTCCACTTTTGGGATAAGAGGCTGGGATTTTGTCCGCTGGGATTTTGTCCTGTAACCCCTGGTTATACATAAATACGACTGAATAACTGAATATTCGGACAAATATAAGATGGCGAAACAAGATAGAATAAGTAATGAACAAAAAGAACATAAATATGATGGCGAGCTTGAATAAGCAGAACTAACGTGAATAAACAGAAATAAAATGAATATCGTCACTAAGCAGGAATAAGACGAATAACGTGAATAAACAGAGAGAGAATGATTAACGTGAACAAACAAAAACAAGAATAAACGTGAATAAATATGAATATTACACACCCAGTTCTCGTTCCCTTCCTGAAAAGGTCAACAATAAAAGCTCCTGAACCAAAGTGACTCGAGTAAAGGAATGGAAACTCCAACAGTACATCACGCTTCATCTCTGTGGCGGATGACGGGACGTACAGTTAAGCTTTGAGAGGCAGGACGTTCACACCGCCTGACGTGGCTGTTGTTGTTAGTGAATCACGTCCTACTCATGAGATAAAAACGTCAGATATGGCGCCAGGAGACTGGGAGGCGACTGGCTGTTGATTGTTTCGTCATGTGAGGACTCTGTACTCTAGGTCCTGGCTCATATAGTGCACTGGTTAACTATGCGAGTTTTTTGTTCATATTAAATGGCTACCACCATCTCTCTTACTGAAGAACCTTAGGAAGTATATTTGCATAAGAAGGTAAGATAATTTAAGAACAATAATTTATACACAGTCAGTAGGTTATTGATCTCCCGCTTTAGATATCTAGGAATAATGTCTCAAAACAACACACTAATTATTTTGCAGAGAAAGATAACATTTGCCTGCTCAGGAAAATATACTCCCACCCCGTTCTTAGAGAGCGATGGTAGTAGCTACAGTTTCACACCAGTTAATATTAACAAAAACATCGCGGACAGTTAACCAATGCACTTTACTGTGGGTTTTAACAGGTTATCATTATTAATTACCTGAACTATGTATAATCATGATGTATTAATTACCTGAACTATGTATAATCATGATGTATTAATTACCTGAACTATGTATAACCATGATGTATTAATTACCTGAACTATGTATAACCATGATGTATTAATTACCTGAACTATGTATCCATGATGGATTAATTACCTGAACTATGTATCAATGATGGATTAATTACCTGAACTATGTATCAATGATGGATTAATTACCTAAACTATGTATCCATGATGGATTAATTACCTGAACTATGTATCAATGATGGATTAATTACCTGAACTATGTATCAATGATGGATTAATTACCTAAACTATGTATCCATGATGGATTAATTACCTGAACTATGTATTCATGATGGCTTAATTAACTGAACTATGTATAACCACGATGGATTAATTACCTGGACTATTATCCAGCTCAAGCTGTGGCAGAGAGAACAGTACTGAGCCTCAAAATATCCATCAACAATATTATGGAGGGATCCTACACAGACCACTGGCCTTCCCTTGGCATGGCCATTAATAAATAAAGTAGGTGAAATAAAATATACACTCAGGCATCATCGTGGCTCTCCTGACCTGTACCCGATGAGTGTAGGATAAACTTAACTTAACCCTGAAAAACATTCATATAAAAAGGTAGGAGCTTTGGCCCGACGTCTCACTATAGCTGAGGGGGTTTAGTCCAGGGGATTTTGTCGTCCTCGGGAGCATTTTTCCGGCCCCCGTGTTCAGTCGTTAGACGGGGGTGAATGGGGGGGGGCATGGGGCGGAGGGAGGACCAGCGGAATGGGAAAGATGGTGAGAATGGGAGACTGAAGAGGAATATTTTAGCGAGAGGGAGAGAAGAGTAATTCCACGATAGCGTAAAAATAACTTATAAATAATTACCCAGTGAATAAGGACCATTGACCAACCGACCCAACGGATAGTAAGATGATAAGTGGTGACGCGAGAGATTAAAACATTTAGCAAAAGGAAACTGACGTAATAAACGGGAAAACCAAAGTTAAATTTCAATGGTAACTCGTGGCGAGATATTAGGATGGTAAACATGACCACAGGAAAAACAAATGAAGCCTGGACGGACACAAACTAACTCCTTGCCTGGGTAATTTTCGTGTGAAACAAATGTCAACTCGTACCACTCACTAATAAACACTAATGCCTTTGTTTACAACCACAACTAATCCACCAGCTGCTTCTGGCCTCACCTTCACCTCATAAACCTCCCACAGGACCTCACCTCCACTACACGAACACCCAAACACAACCTGGCCTTTCCACCAAACTATAATTTTCTGATTTAAGTTTCTCAACAGTTTATAATAACATCGCCATACGTAGGAATTAAGATACAGAGCCCATTTGATTGGATAGTCCAGCACAGATACTGTTGTGTACATTGATCAGAGTCGAGACGTGATGTTAGAGCCAAGCCTCTCCTCCCCCCTCCCCCAATATGGTGACGTCACGACACAGGCGAAGCACAACGCTTACTGCCATTCCTGCTATGAAGTTATTATTAATAAACCCTCACATGGGGAGCTACCTGATATAATTTTCAATCAAGTGGAAGGTTGACAATACATATTTACTTGCAGGTAAACAAAAAAGAGAGTGTATATATATAAATCAAATTTTCTTTTACATTATGAGAAGAAAAAGGTTTCATCTGACAATCATTCACATAGCTTCCTATGTTCCCGGCAATAACCGTCCATGTAACAAGTTCTCTTTCTCAATTATGCATTTGTGGTAGATCTGGGTCATTTTCTGACGACATCTATATTGAAATAGAACGGAAAACAATGAAACAAAATAGCAGCAACTGGAAACTTACAGCATTGCTTCTCTCAATTTCTGTCGCCGTAGTTTCCGTGACCGGCGTGCCCGGCCGTACAGCCTCCTCTCTATACTTTGCATTATTGAAGTCACAAGACTGTACTCAACACCTGGATATATGAATAATTATGGAACAGCGACACCCACACGACCACTGAGAAGGAGGAAGAATGACTAGCGCATGGTGTGGAGACTCAGTATAAATAGTCCCGGCGGGTTGCTGCCACGCATCTAACCTACGCTACCGCCACTAGTTGCCAGTTGTGCTATTATCAAGTTCTCTATTATCGTAATTTCATCGTGAAGCTTATTGCTCAATGTATAGCATAACTAATGAATAAAATACTATGGATTGTGTGGCTTATAAATAGGTAATACAACGCGGAAAACTAGATTTAACAGATTTTTAGTATGTCTCAGGATACCGCAGTGACAACACGCAATTCCGATAACCTGTATTAATTATTTACTAATTCTTTGACTAAACAGTTATAATAAATGATCAGAATTATTATCAGAGGTATGGTTCAAGGCTCCATTTACGGGAAAATACAAATTATGGTTACAGTGAGTTACCTCCATGTGGTTAATATATTTATAGAAATATCTAGTAGGATTTGGCATCTTCCCCTAATCAATATGACTCCGGCATAAGTGTAGTGAGGATACTCCACCACTACCTTCTTGTGTGTGTTAATATTTGGCCATGCAGCCTTTATACACACATCCTGTATTAACGGGCGTCACTTGTAGATGAGGTCGTTCACTTGTAGATGAAAACAATCACTTTTAAATGAGGACGTTCACCTGTAGATGAAACCGTTCACTTGTAGATGAAAACGTTCGCTTGTAAATGTGTTCTAGCCCCTATCAATCAGTATTATATAAATATGGGCTGAGGACATATATTCATTATATACGTTCTATCACCCAGACCATTGAGCATAAAGCTACATAAGCATTTGTTCTGTCACACCTCCTAGGGTGGACAGCACACATAAACATTTGTAGTTTCACACAGATTCAGGTTACAACCCATAATAAATATATGTCCCCAGGCCTCCGTGAGAGTAGGCCTGTGGAGTGTAGCCTCTTATCTCTGTGTTGACGTATAGATTACATACCCCCTTACAAGCAGACAGAGAGAGGTTCGCCTAGGTCACAGTTTCACACAGTTCAACAGTTCACAGCCACACACCGTACCAAAGAGACGTGTGTGAGCATAGCGCCCAAGGCTGTATCTCTCTCTAATTCTACCAGCTAATTACAAGCTAATAGCTAATGCTCAGTAGTCTGTCAACAAACAATTCTGTAACTACCAGAGCATCCAATATAACTAGAAAATCACCACGTGTGTTTACATTAAACCAAGGAACCACAAATGAAGATAATAGAACCTGTGTACACTTGTGTATACTTACAAGCTAAGATAATTACAAGTGTAACCCAGGTAGGCTTGGACGACTCAACGACTCAAAACTACGACTGTATCAAAGGTGACACGCCGTGAGACTACCTATTATCTCACCCAGCTTCATCAAAGGTACCAGCGACTACTCTACACTCGTTCAGGCAAGTGTTAACAAGTGAGATCGTTTGATATCAAACCCCGGCCCAAACAATGGTGGTAGCGGTTACGAATCCCATACAAATGAGGTCGTTCACTTGTAGATGAAAACGATCACTTGTAAATGAGGACGTTCACTTGTAGATGAAAACGTTCACTTGTAGAGGAAAACGATCCCTTGTAGATGAGGTCGTTCACTTGTAGATGAAAAGGTTCACCTGTAGATGAAAAGTTTCACTTGTAGATGAAAACGCTCACTTGTAGATGAAAACGTTCACTTCTAGATGAAAACGTTCACTTCTAGATGAAAAGGTTCGCTTGTAGATGAAAGCGTTCACTTGTAGATGAACACGTTCAGTTGTAGATGAAAACGTTCACTTGTCATCATCGTCTTAGTACAGGTCAGTATTGTTTTAGTACAGGTCACCGTCGTCTTAGTACAGGTCACCGTCGTCTTAGTACAGGTCACCGTCGTCTTAGTACAGGTCAGTATTGTTTTAGTACAGGTCACCGTCGTCTTAGTACAGGTCAGTATTGTTTTAGTACAGGTCAGCATTGTCTTACTACAGGTCATCATCGCTTTAGTACAGGTCAGCATTGTCTTACTACAGGTCATCATCGCTTTAGTACAGGTCAGCATTGTCTTACTACAGGTCATCATCGCTTTAGTACAGGTCAGCATTGTCTTTCATGGATTTATTCGTCGTTTTTACAAAGTGTAGGAAGAATTTATATGTTCACCTGAAGATTAGGCATCCTAGCTTATTTCACCTAATGATTAAACACCCTAACTTAAATTTAATGTAACGCATTCTTAAATAATCTAATATAATTTCTATGTAAATATAATATTTTAATCTTACTTAATAATAACAGAATCTAATCAACAGGTGAAGTGGTATTACATTAACTCCCCCCAGGCCCCGCTGTCCATGAACGGGACAAGGTTAAGACGTGAACCAATGTGAAGTAGACCCTCATCTAACAGTCGTCCTCTCTCTCTCTCTCTCTCTCTCTCTAAGTTACCTATGGCGGGTTATTAAATAAATAAATAAATGTACAGCGAAATTATATCTACGGCGGTGTTGAACCATATTTGGTGCTAAGATACTTTCCATATTGTAAAATTAATATATCATTAAATTTATATCACCTCATAAATTAAATCAGGTGAAATTATTTCTATATTGTATCGATTCTCGGCAGCCCTCAATATAACCCCTGGAAACCCTAGGTTAGGCTACATTAAGTTCGATTGCGTCAAGTTAGGTCAGGTTGGGATAGTTCTGGTAATAATCACGTCTCGTTTGCATCATGTTTATCTATAACTTCTTTATGTATTCATATCAGTTTGAATCTTTGGAATAAATGGAAACAATGAAAATATTGTTAAGACCCTCCTCCTTGACAACTTACCTAGCCTCCACCACTGGTTACCAGCGGCCAGGGTCGTCTGTACAGCAGTAGATATCTCACCGGCTGTCCCGCCAGTCTCCGGTCACAGAAACAAACTTGTGCACTGTAATCTTCTTTAATAAGCACTGATTCTTCACAACACTGTTGGTGGGGTAATGTCTTCACAGTTTGACTCCACACTTCCAATATACTGTATAGTCATCACATTACTTGTGTACAATTCCACAATACTTGCACAACAAATGTCTTCACTTGTTCTGCTAGGCTTATCCATTACACTCTGAACAGAAGCAATCGACTGACCCCACTGATGATGATGAGATGGAAAGAAAAGAGCCGTTTGCTCTGAAAAGGGAAGACGGTGTAGGAAGGTAAAGTTAGGTAGTGAGAAATAAAGTGGGAGATTTGATAGCAGGTGGGCGATTCACCTTGTGGGGACAGGCAGCTTATACCGCAAATGTTCCGTCAGACGACACAAGTTTCTTATACAATTGACTATTTCACTGTCACTGGCTACAGATTAGAACTATCCTCCAGCGTGTTCACAAGACTTTGTACCGGATAGGTGACTGGGCAACACGTAAATCTGCTTATGCGTCGCTTGTAGCATTAGTAATAATAACACGCGGTGTTCGTCATCACGTGATAAACCCATCATTACTACCTGTTGCTTTTCATTTATGTTTTTTGTTATTTTTGGCAGCTAATTAATATTTACTTACCTTAGCTGTGTTTGTTAACAAGAATGGTGAAAATATCAACGAACGTTAAGGAGGGTTCCATTTTATATTAGTTCCTCTGGAATATTTTCGCTTCCAAAGAAAACGAATCATTTATTTTTAATGGCTGACTTTGGTATTATAATTCTACCATTCATTACGTCCCAGGATGACAAATTTAATAGAAGGCCAAGAGACTAGTCTGCATAAGATAAGATAATTCATAAACAGTGTAAGTATTGTACCAGAGCGACATCTAAACTATCTGGTGTAAGCAGGAGGGAGGCATTTACTAAGTATTGACTCTATAAGAAAGTTTTGACACATTACTGGCATATACAGTACGTTAGTAATTAAATACTAGCAAATAAAATAAATGACAATTATATTCTATCTCTCAAATACAGTTTATTCACTTAAGTTATGATGAATATTTCAGAAAAAAACGGACCACCTGAAGATTAGACACCAAAGTTATTTCATCTAACCTAACATAACAGACGCTAACCTAACGAAACCTAACCTAACCAAACCTTAACCTCACCTAACTCCACAGATAGCGTTAGGGTGTTTAATCATCAAGTGATATAAGCTACATTAACAAACTTACAGGTTATCAGAAATCCTAGTTCCTTTAACACATTCAACAAGCTAACAATAGTTCCAAGAGATGTTTAAACCTATGACGTCATGATTTGTTGAGATGACGTCATATAGAGACAGGAGAAGGAGAGAACATAAGAAAATAAGGAGTCTGCAGTAGGCAGGTTGGCCTGTGCATGGCAGCTCCTGTCGAGAGTTACTACCACTCTCTATCATCCATGAATCTATCTAGCCTCCTTTGGAAACTTTCCAGAGTTCCCGCACTTACTACAAAGTTGCTAAGCTTGTTCCACTCATCCACCACCTTATTTGAGAACCAGTTTCCTCCTATCTCCCTCCTAAACCTAAACTTATCCAACTTGAATCCGTTGCTCCGAGTCCTATCCTGCTCGGATATTATAAGAACTTTATCTATATCCCCTTTATTGATTCCTTTCACCCACTTAAATACTTCTATCATATCTCCCCGCACTCTTCGTCTTTCTAGGGAATGCAAGTTAAGTTTCTTTAGCCTATCCTGATATGGAAGGTTTCTAAGTCCCGGAATCATTTTTGTCATTCTTTGCTGCACCGACTCTAGTGAATTTATATCCATTCTATAATAAGGGCACCAGAATTGAACCGCATAATCGAGGTGTGGCCTGACTAGCGCAAGATATAGTTGCAATAAGACCTCTGCACTCTTGTTACTTACACTTCTAGATATAAAACCCAATACTCTGTTGCCTTATTTCGAACATTAACGCACTGTTTTCTAGGTGGCCGGTAATAAAGTCACAGGAAAAAAGTCACAGAAAAAAAGTCACAATTTTGGCTAGGAAAAAAAGTCACAGGAAAAAAAGTCAATTAATTTATGGTGGCCGGTAATAAAGGTTAGGTTAGGTTAGGTTAGGTTAGGTTAGGTTACCATCAGTTCTGCATATTCCTTTACTGAAACTGATTGACATATTAACCTTAAAAAATGTGAGAATTCGATAGTTAACTTTTCTTTTTTTCCTGTGACTTCTTTTTCTGTGACTTTTTTACCTGGATTCGTTTTCTAGGCCGTAGGTCCGGGCTTACAAGTACCCCTAGGTCTCTTTCACAAGTCGACTTCTCTAGGTTGATGTTGTTAAGGCTGTATACATTATAAGTATTTGTTCTTCCAATATTAAGTACGCTGCACTTGCTGGTGTTGAATTTCATTTGCCATTTTTCAGACCACCCCTGCAGTTTATTTAGATCCTCCTGAAATGCATTTGCATCCTGCCCTGAATTAATTTGCCGCCCTATTTTGGTGTCATCCGCAAACTTGCTTATGTCACTGCTGATCCCAGTATCTAGATCGTTTATGTAGATTACGAACAAGAGTGGGCCTAGTACTGACCCCTGGGGAACCCCACTGGTTACACGGCCCCACTCAGATTTAACACCATCTACGCTGACCCTCTGCGTTCTATCGGTGAGCCATGATTTTATCCAATTTAAAACTTTCCCCTCGATACCATGAGCCTTAATTTTTCTCAGAAGCCTCTGAAAGGAGGAAAATAAAGGGAAGTGAAGAAAAAGGTGTAATGATTGTTTGTCAGACCAACAAGTAGCAAGTACGCTAGAGACCTCGTGGTACCATTACATTCCAGGTAGACACACCCCAAGACCCAAGGGACCCGACCTCGCCACTAATGACTTGAATTAGCGGGGGCTTGACCTACAAGTCACCTGACCAAGACACCTGGGCATGACCACACCTGCACACAGCTATCCGGATCTAACCAGTTTAGTGATAATTGGTTAGAGGTCAAAAGCCGGCTGGGCCGACCCTATATAAAGGCCCTACAGTCCCGTCCACGATCATTCTCATTTTGAGTCTCATTCTGATCCTAGTTGTCATTCGAACATTCTGAGGAGACGCTCATTACTCTGGAGAGTCTCAGAGTCACGCTCGTCCTCTCCCCAGGTCGGGAGGGGGACTTCCCGTCCAGACCAGAGTGGTAGTAACTCTCGACAGGAGATGCCATGCACAGGCCAACCGGCCTATTGCAGACTCCTTATTTTCTTATGTTCTTATGTAGACCCCAGCTAAGCAGAAGCCTCCCATAGGAGGCAGCCCAGCCAAGCACCCACTGGGCCTACGTCAGGGTACACGTGAGTCTTGTCAGAACTATTCCTAGGGTGAATTACCTACTGTGGGAAGTGTATTCATTCATGTTGTATCCCAGAGTCAGTGTCAAGTAACGTTAGACCTAGCGTGTCAATACCCCGATATAATAGTGATATTGATGTGTCCATGTCATTAAGTGAATTAATAAAAAGTTGTGTCGAAGAGGTGTAGCAAGTTGTCCCTTTAAGGAGTAATATATGTGTATTGACATACGAGATAAGAAGATAAGCGTATGGCGCTGAGTAAATAACAGACGGCCCCGCTACCCAACCTTCCCCTCTTTACATTACTACTCTCTATAATCTTACTATATATGTAATCCTCTTCTCTGTTTATTTGTCTCATTATAAAGGAAAGGAGGGGGAGAGAGAGAGAGAGAGAACGGAAATAAGGAAGGGGTATATGGAGGGGGAGATTAAGAAGGATAGAAGATGGGAAGAAGGGAGGAAGGACGGAGGGGAAGGGGGAAGGGAAAAGAAAGTAGTAAGGCGAAGGGAGGGAAGGAAAGGAAATAAGGAAGGGGGAAGGTCGGGAGAAAGGGAAGAGAAGAAGGGAGGAAGGAAGGGAGGAAGGGGAAGGGAAAGGATACTAAGGCGAAGGGAGGGAGAAAGGAAGGGAAGAAAGGGGAAGAGAAGAGTGGGAGGGGAAGGAGGAATACTGCTATTAGGTGAGTCAGGGAACTTGTGAGCCTGAGGGACACGTCACACTCACCTGCTGTGTCAAGTCACCTGGGTTTATCATTAATATAGGATCACCTGAAGATTAGCCACTCCAGCTTATTTCACCTGATGATTAAACACCCTAACAATAGCTTAACTTAATCTTATCTAACCTACCTAGCGCTAAACTAACTAACCTAAACTACCTAGCGCTAAACTACCTAGAGCTAAACTACCTAGCGCTAAACTAAACTAACCTAAACTACCTAGCGCTAAACTACCTAGCGCTAAACTAACCTAAACTACCTAGCGCTAAACTAACTTACCTAAACTACCTAGCGCTAAACTAAACTAACCTAAACTACCTAGAGCTAAACTACCTAGAGCTAAACTAGCCTAACCTAAACTACCTAGCGCTAAACTAACCTAAACTACCTGAAGCGCCAAACCAACTAACCCAAACCACCCAGCGCCAAACTAACCCAACCCAAACTACCCGGCACTAAACCAACCTAAACTACCCAGCGCCAAACCAACTAACCCAAACTACCCAGCGCCAAACTAAACTAACCTAAAACTACTTCCAGAGCTAAACTACCCAGAGCCAAACTAGCCCAACCTAAACTACCTGGCACTAAACTAACCTAAACCACCAGCGCCAAACTAACTAACCCAAACTACCCGGCACTAAACCAACCTAAACTACCTAGCGCCAAACCAAAACCAACCTAAACCACCAGAGCTAAAACTACCCAGAGCCAAACTAGCTCAACCTAAACCACCCAGCGCCAAACCAACCTGAAACTACCCAGCTAAACCAACTAACCCAAACCACCCAGCGCCAAACCAACCTAACCTAAAACCACCCAGCGCTAAACCAACCCAAACTACCTAGCGCCAAACCAACCCAAACTACCTAGCGTTAAACTAACCTAACCTAAACTACCTAGCGCTAAACTAACCTAAGCTACCTAGCGCTAAACTAACCTAACCTAAACTACCTAGCGCTAAACTAACCTAAACTACCTAGCGCTAAACTAAACTAACCTAAACTACCTAGCGCTAAACTAACCTAAACTACCTAGCTCTAAACTAAACTAACCTAAACTACCTAGCGCTAAATTAAACTAACCTAACCTACGTAACGGTAAGCTAACTTAACCTAACCTATCGCTAACCTAACCTATCTTCCTATCTATCTATCTTATCTCTATATAAACTAGAAATCTTTTTTTTTTCATTAGCGTTGTTATCCCTCATAGGACGTAAATCACCTCACCTCATACACTTGTCTCATAACGCGACTCATAAATTCCTGGCACGAGGTAGCGGGAGGTAATCCAGGATGAGTCGTTGGAGAGGCAATATAACACACTGGGTAACCTCACTAAGCCATACTGTACCTCCCTTATCCACCCCTAACCTAACCCAACCAAACTCGACCAAACTCAACCTAACCTAACCCAACCAAACTCAACCTAACCAAACCCAACCAAACTCAACCTAACCTAACCCAACCAAACTCAACCTAACCTAACCCAACCAATCTCAACCTAACCTAACCCAACCAAACTCAACCTAACCCAACCAAACCTAACCCAACCAAACCCAACCAAACTCAACCTAACCTAACCCAACCAAACTCAACCTAACCCAACCCAACCAATCCCCAACCTAACCTAACCCAACCAAACCAACCTAACCCAACCAAACCTAACCCAACCAAACCCGAACCCCAACCCAACCCAACCAAACTTAACCAAACCCAACCCAACCAAACTCAACCCAACCAAACCCAACCAAACCTAACCAAACCCAACCCAACCAATCTCAACCTAACCTAACCCAACCAACTCAACCTAACCCAACCAAACCTAACCCAACCAAACTCAACCTAACCTAACCCAACCAAACTCAACCAAACCTAACCCAACCAAACTCAACCTAACCAAACCCAACCAAACCTAACCAAACCCAACCAAACCTAACCAAACCAAACCCAACCTAACCAAACCCAACCAAACCTAACCAAACCAAACTCAACCTAACCTAACCAAACACAACCTAACCTAACTACACACCTCATAGTAACGTTCCCTGGAGGGTGTGGTAGAAAGCGGAGGAGCGGTTGTTGTTGACGTTAGGGCCCAGCACAAGAGTGGAGGAAGCACCAGCGTGTGTGTGTGTGTGTGTGTGTGATAAGAGGGACATTCAGAGGCTTCCAGGGAGAGCACCACTCATGAGAGACCCACACGTGTATAATGCTGTTAACTTATTCTGGTTATTGCTTCTGGCTCACGTCCTCAGGTCAACAACGAATGATAATAGTGCCTCGAGACCTCCTCCTCCCCCTCCCCGTGTAAGAATAAAGATCGATTGATCATTAAGATTAAATCATTTTAAACACTGACTGGGGAAGATAGATTAGGTTAGGTTAAGTCAGGTTAAGTTAGATTAGGATTAGATTAGGATAGTTTAGCGTTAGGTTAGGTTTAGGTTAGATTATGTAGAGGAAAATAAGAAGACAAATACTGTAAAATAAAACTATACATACCCTAACCTAACCTACCCCCCCCCCCACCACACACATCCTGGTCTACAACTAATAACAAGAAAAAACAAGAGTTGAAGTTTATATCAGTCGGGTAATTTACGACGAGCTTAAATGGTGAGCCCGGCAGCGTAGGTCGTAATCCTCACATAAGAGGGCGTGGGTGAAGTGGTGGTACCTGTTGGGTCGCCTGGATGGGTCAGTTTAGTGTGGTGAGGCTGAGGGGGTGGACGTATCGCTGTGGCTCTGGCTAGCACGAGTAGCTGTTAAATAAGCAACTAAGGTAATAATCGGGAACCAGATGGAGAGATTACAACCAGTGAATAAAGTCAATTAAACTTTGCGTAGCAGATAACCACAGGAAGCACTAGACGAGTGTTAATAAGTCCGTCAGGTCATCAATGAAAAAGTCATTAGATATGGTAATTAGGTAATCATATACTCAATTAATCACTCCCTTAAACCGCAGCGATTAAGATGGCGGCCAAGGCTGATGACGACCCGCCCGCCTACCACACCGTGTACCCGGGCAGGTCCCTGACTACCAAAAGCACCACACCGCCGAGGACTGAAGAGGAAGAGGGAGAGGAGAAGGTTGAGAAAAGGTTGAAGGAAGTAAAACAAGAGAGTAAAACACCAAAAGACATCGACGTAAAGAAAGAGGACGAGGAGAGCCGCCTGCACAGAGGGTGCTCTCGAGATGACCTGACGAAGACCACGAGAGGGATCATAAAGCAGGCCTCTGATATGACCCAGGGAGCCCAGGATGCGCTAGTGTAGGTGGAGGAGTGTTTGGCTGTGGTGCTGTAGAGAAACGTGTAAATTCTATCTATTTGTCCGGATCTTGAAGACGAAGGCGTTGCGATTAATCATTACTGATCAATAACCATATAAAATATCTCAATAGTAATTACAGTACACTTTTATTACGAAATTATTATCAATTACCAAAAGAAAATCCTTCTTTACGTCTTAAGTGATTCATATGTTCCTTATTGGTCTTTCCCGGAGAATCGCACCGCCATCATGACCACGCTTGTTATGTAAGGAAATGAATGTGTCATAACTTTCTTTGTGTTCAGGACGTGACTTGCGTAATTCTAAAAATACTTGGTGTCATATGTTTTCCGGTTTACTCAAAAATATAAAATTATTCTGAGTTACCATAACCCTAGTTGTTGAAACACAGTAATAACATAAACACAAGAGGTATCACTGTACTTTATTCCTCACTAATTATTATCATTTCAAGTAAACAACACCAAAACCAATCACCACAATGATCACTGTTCCTTCACCTCAATGTTTACTGGTGTGTCAGGACCTATAAACTGGATTGTACTGTACCACCACCTTTCCCTTCCCCCTATCACCAGGGAGTTCTGCAACAAGACGACAGCTCACGGCTTTAACCACATCGTGAAGGAAGAGCAACACCTCCTCCTTCGACTCTTCTGGCTCTTCGTCACTATGACAGGGTGAGCAGCACAGGAAAACGGGAAACTGTGAACCGCCGCAACCATATTTGAATTCAATGTTTACAAAAGGGGACTTATTGACCAGTTTGCATGATTCGATTTTGTTCTTGTTCTCAATAGGAATCTTTACTCTGGGTGAACATTGACCAAGTTTCAGCTCGTTTGAGAAAGAAATTACATTGTAAAAGTTTCCGCACAACCCTCACCTGGCCACAACCCTCACCTGACCACAACCCTCACCTGGCCACAACCCTCACCTGCCCACAACCCTCACCTGACACAACCCTCACCTGACCACAACCTCACCTGCCCACAACCCCACCTGCCCACAACCCTCACCTGACACACCTCACCTGACCACAACCCTCATCTACCCACAACCTCACCTGACACAACCTCATCTACCCACAACCCTCACCTGCCCACAACCCTCACCTGACACAACCCTCACCTGACCACAACCCTCATCTACCCACAACCCTCACCTGACCACAACCCTCACCTGGCCACAACCCCACCTGACCACAACCTCACCTGGCCACAACCCTCACCTGACCACACCCTCACCTGCCCCAAACCCTCACCTGACACAACCCTCACCTGACCACGACCTCACCTGACCACAACCCTCATCTACCCACAACCTCACCTGACACAACCCTCACCTGACACAACCCTCACCTGACCACAACCTCACCTGACCACAACCCTCACCTGACCACAACCCTCACCTGACCACAACCCTCACCTGCCCACAACCCTCACCTGACCATAACCCTCCAGATTGGTGCTGCTTCTGTCTGCGTGTTACGACGTGACCTACTCTGCCCTGGTGACCCGGCGGCCTTCCACCCAGGTCATCTACCACGACCTGCACAGCTCGGGTATGAGGGTCCCCTTCATGACCATCTGCAGCCTCTCGGGGTTTTGGAAGTCCAAGATGAAGAGTGAGTGACGACAGAAAATTGTGTTTGTATACATAGAAAACACACACACACACACACACACATAGTAAACTCAACTAACTCTGATGAACACACACAGTCTTTCTGCACAATGATGGATATTGTAGAGTACCAGAGAGGATGACCTTGTTTAAGATAAGTTAATGAACCCTTAACGTGAGGACACTGAAATATTTTGGGGTCAATTAAAGTCATTCTCCTTACCTCTGAAGGTAACGCCATGATCTACGATGAGTTTCCAATCCTCTATAATCTGCTCCATGGTTTCCCCTGACCATCCCTGAAGTTCCCTGACTTATTCGAAACTTTTTCAGAGTACAACGTCAGCAAAACCTTAGCCTCCTACCTACAGCTGGCCATCCGGGGCCCTGATGTTGCCAATCCTTGGTTCGACTCCCGGCGCAGGGAGGTCCTCAACGACGAGCTGGACGACTACTTGAAGGTGAACAACCTAACGCTGAGCGAGATGGTCACCCTGTTGTCCCCCTCGTGAGTGGTTACAGTAACTGTGAAAATAAGGAGGAAGTGAGGCTGATAAGTTTACATTGTAGTCTTTTGTTGGTATATTGATATTACTGGGCTCCAACAACGAAGGCCTTTAACACTTTAGAGGGCACAGTAGCCCTTATTATTTCATTCTGGCTAACACCAGACGACTTTATACAACTGAGAGGAACCCCGGCCCTCTGACAACATTAAAACTGAAGGATTGTTGGCAGAGTTATGAGAGAAAGTCTGCCTCACTTATCTGTCTGTGTTACAGTGTTTTAATATTATTTAATCTCTATTTGTTTATAATTATTACGCCAGCGAAGGCACATCCAGAATAATAACAAACCTACAGCACCTAATGCTGATTTATGTTAGAGACAATTTATAAATTTTGCTATGGTTACCCTTTACTAACCTTGGTTTTCTGTGTATTCGTTTTCTATGAACAGGTGAAGAGGTGATCGTAGGATGTTTCAGCCCTCGTAAGGATCGCTACAGGTTAGTTTTTTCGGAGTAGTTGTTACTTTTGTATTATGTTTTACGAATTACTAATAATAAAATAGCTCAGTTATAGATGTTAATACCGCGCAATAAAGTGTTGTAACAGCGCCTGATTCACGGTAACCCAGTGACGATTCTAGGATTTTTTCCTTACCTTCACTGTGCTTCCCTTACTTTCCCTCCCCAAACACACTGGTGCTGAACTGTGGAAAACGCGCGGTAACGATCAACAATTCGCTAACTACGCATAAAATCTTACCTTAAAGAAGGGTGAAGGTCTAAATGAAAACAAAAAAAGAGCGAGAGCCGTTTGCGGTGTTGCCCCTTGGACAAAGATGAAATATGTAAACAGTCCTGTACGAATAAACGTGTTCTGTACGTGTGGCATCTGGTGCTGGTGGAGCGCCTTACTTCTTTTTTAAGTTTAACAAATTTATTGACAAAGCTTGTAGTACAGTTTGCCTATTGTGAGTAATTCATTCAGGTCTTGACACTGAGGGTGGTATTATTTCTCACTGCCACGCGGGACAGAGGTTCATACACAAAGAAATACATCACATCTTAATAGTATATATATATATATATATATATATATATATATATATATATATATATATATATATATATATATATATATATATATATATATTACCTGTATGTAACATTATTTCCCCGAATTTTCTCAAGGGGGTGTTTTCTCCCCCAGTAGCTACGCCACTGGGTATACCGGTGTACGTAGAGCCTTGACCAGGCTGGGTGTTACAATAATATGTAGAATCAGATATGTATCTCTTAATTGTCAGTTGTTAGTATTTGGTGTATGACGTAGTGTACTGCCCAAACACTGTAGCTGTTGAACTGCAGTAATAATTATATTACATCATATAAGACATAAAAATTGTTGTGTAGCTTTAAGCAATAACCATACAAGACTATTAACTGATGGCTAACCTGGTGATGTGTAGCAATGAATGCTGCCGGGACCTGTTCAGCCCCACCATCACGACGCTGGGGTTGTGTTACACCACACTGACGCAGGGCGCCACCCTCCACCTCAACCAGTCCATAACTGGGCTCATAGGCGGCCACAGGATCCTTTCCTGTTAACAGTCAAGAATATATGGGTTGGTTTATTACTGCATGTGGGTTATTGTTATCATCTTTATATTATTAATTATTAAGTTATTTGCCATTTCACCACTTATCAGTTTACTAATCGTTCGGGCTGTTGGTCTGTTCTGTTATTCTATTCCAGTGTTAGTACTGTACAGGAGGAACCTGTGAAGTTTGGTAAGGTCACACTAGGTAACATCCTTCCCATGTGTCCTGGGCCAAAACTCAAACCTTAACAGTAGTGATATATAATTGTGTTACGCCGCACCACCAACACCCTCAAATTTGTCTTACCATTAAGGGGCTATCACACTTGTGCATTTTTCCTCCAACCTCCGGTCAGATTTACTCCGTCTCCTAACAGGACTATCACACACGCACCTCACGTACAGTATGTTCATCTCCAACCTCAGTCCCTCAAACCATAACAACAAACATGGCGGAATCCTTACAGACGACAACCAAATGAGTCAGGTAAATAGTAATTAAACCATTAATATTCACCATACTCCTTATTGCTTACCAATTATACCAGGTTAAAGGCAGAAGTTATCAAATATTTATTTAAAATAAGAGTTAGCAGTTTTATATGACCCCGGTCATACTTCAAGCTTAGCTACAGCAAATCCAACTGCACGGGAGTTTTCCAACCCTCAGAAAACAAGCTGGATGCGCAAGCGTGATACCGTTTTAGGATCGGGGTCTCGTTATAATTCTAAATATTACTTACACTGGTAGCCTGCTTGAGACCATGCAAGTCATATTGAATAACTGCTGTTCCCATCCTGGGTCCCGTTATTAGTAGTCGTATTATTGAAACATGGGTAGTAATAGTAAGTCTTTTCTAACACTAACAACGTGGGCTGACTGGTCTACCCTCTTCACCTCCACCAGAGTACGATACTAACGTGGTGTCGACGATCACCCTGGCTGAGGAAGGAATCCACGTCTCGCTCTCCAACTTTGACCTAACCCCCACCGTCGCCACCAACATGCAGGCCCTACGCATCTCCCCCAACACCGCTGTGTCCGTCGCCCTCTCCGTCACAACGGTGGGTCTTTAAGGCCACTTTATGGGGCTGGGGACTGGAGGAGTAATGTGGGGCTCAAAGGGAAGGTAAGATGGGAAGAGTGCGTGTATAGGCTGGGAATATTGACGAAGATACAAACACTGTACCTGTCTCCCCAACACACACAGACACATACCCAATCCTCGCCTTACCTCCCGCTCCTCAAGGACTCTCACCATCTCTTCTCAGTTGGACCGTAGTGAGCGGTACCTGGGGGTGTGGCCGTGGTCTCGTTCCACCTGTGTGACGGAGCAACAATTCTGGGAGATGAAGGAGGAGGAGAAGGCCCTTACCGGGTCCAACTTGTACTACCACATCCGCTACAGAACCTGCCCCCTCGCCCTCACCAACTGCTCCACTCTACCCTACAGGTTCCCTAACGACACAACAGGTGAGAGACACAGAGAATACAACCTCTGTTACCTCACCCTCGTCAGGACGTTCTTCAAAATCCGCCAAACTAATGAAGTAACCAAAATCCTACCAGACAGCTTCCCTACTCGCCATGATAATAATATAGTAAAAACATAACTAGTTCAGTTTTTTTTATTAATTCCTAGACTCTTATTCTAGGTTAAGTTTAACCCTTTAACAGCGGGAGGTTACCCTAAGCTGAACAAAATCGTCTGGCGGGGATTAATAAATGACAAGTGCGGGTTAATGGTTATTTGTCGTCGAACTATCAGTGACTAGGACACCTCTCGCCTGCAGATGAGTGTGGGCCTAAGGACGTCCTCAACCATAGGAACAAGGAGGACAGGATGGAGACGTGTCTTCTGGAGCACCTCAAACTCAACACCAGTACAGTACCTCCAACACACCTCATATTATTGACCTCCAACACATCTCATTTTATTGACCTCCAACACCTCATTTTATCTCCAACACATCTCATTTTATTGACCTCCAACACACCTCATTTTATTAACCTCCGACACATCTCATTTTATTGCTCCCATCTCATATTTGACCACCAACATACCTCATTTTATCTGTAACCAACAACTCATTTTATTGACCTCAACACATCTCATTTTACTGACCTCCCACTCATTATATCTATTGACCTCTAACACATCTCATTTTTATGACCTCCACACACCTCATTATATCTATTGACCTCTAACATCTCATTTTACTGACCTCCAACCTCATTATATCTATGACTCTAACACATCTCATTTTGACTCAACACTCATTATATCTATTGACTCTAACACCTCATTTTATTGACCTCCAACACCTCATTATATCTATTGACCTCCAACACATCTCATTTTACTGACCTCAACACCTCATTATATCTATTGACCTCTAACACATCTCATTTTACTGACCTCCAACACTCAATTATATCTATTGACCTCTAACAACTCATTTTTAACCTCCAACACCTCATTATATCTTGTCCTCTAACACATCTCATTTACTGACCTACACCTCATTATATCTATTGACCTCAACATCTCATTTTATTGACCTCTAACACCTCATTTAACTCAATAAGGTTAAAGTAAACTAGAATATATTGTTCTACATAAGGTTAACAGCTTTGGGTGTTTTAATAATAATATGTTGTCTAAGAATCACTAATTACATGGAAAATACAATCCAGTTTTCCTATTCTAAACAAACTGGAATCTGATGTCAGACTCTCTCTCTCTCTCTCTTTCTCTATTTCTCCTCTCTCATACCAATTATCATCTACGCCACACCATTCATCTCTCTCTCTCACTCTCTCTCTTTCTCTTTTCTCCTCTCTCTCCTACCAATTATCATCTACGCCACACCATTCATCTCTCTCTCTCTCTCTCTCAGGCTGGAACAAGCTGTGTCAGACCACATCCATCACCCAACAACAGAGCTTCACCACACTACTGAAGGAAACATTGCAGGCACAGGAAGGCGTCTCTATCACCAAGTAATAACAACACTCACTAAGACGTTATAACTTCCCCGTGTTTGAGTTTCATGTGTTTCTTGAGCACCTGTGTAAAGTTACCTACATGTGTTACTGAATTATTAAATGTATCCCTTGTTGTTGTGATACTTGTTCTGTTGTTGTGATACTTGTTCTGTTGTTGTGATACTTGTTCTGTTGTGATACTTGTTCTGTTGTTGTGATACTTGTTCTGTTGTTGTGATACTTGTTCTGTTGTTGTGATACTTGTTCTGTTGTTGTGATACTTGTTCTGTTGTTGTGATACTTGTTCTGTTGTTGTGATACTTGTTCTGTTGGTGTGATACTTGATCTGTTGTTGTGATACTTGTTCTGTTGTTGTGATACTTGTTCTGTTGTTGTGATATTTGTTCTGTTGTGATACTTGTTCTGTTGTTGTGATACTTGTTCTGTTGCTGTGATACTTGTTCTGTTGTGATACTTGTTCTTTTGTGATACTTATTCTGTTGTTGTGATACTTATTCTGTTGTTGTGATACTTGTTCTGTTGTTGTGATACTTGTTCTGTTGTTGTGATACTTGTTCTGTTGTTGTGATACTTGTTCTGTTGTTGTGATACTTGTTCTGTTGTTGGTTCTTGTTCTGTTGTTGTGATATGATCTTTTTGTTGTTGATACTTGTTCTGTTGTTGTGATACTTGTTCTGTTGTTGTGATACTTGTTCTGTTGTTGTGATATACTTGTTCTGTTGTTGTGATACTTGTTCTGTTGTTGTGATACTTGTTCTGTTGTTGTGATACTTATTCTGTTTATTGTTACCGCCTCTGTTGTTATTGTTAGGTTAGGTTAGTTAATAGTTACATTTAATTTTAGTTTTTTTACTTCTCTAGAGCTATGAAGAACATTTAAAAGTTTAAAAAATAATATATATATATATATATATATATATATATATATATATATATATATATATATATTTTTTAACTTTTAAATATTCTATATATATATATATATATATATATATATATATATATATATATATATATATATATATATATATATATATGAATTATCATTATTAATACATAGGAATTATCACTATTAATACATAGGAATTATCACTATTAATACATAGGAATTATCACTATTAATACATAGGAATTATCACTATTAATACATAGGAATTATCATTATTAATACATAGGAATTATCACTAATAATACATAGGAATTATCACTATTAATACATAGGAATTATCATTATTAATACATAGGAATTATCATTATTAATACATAGGAATTATCACTATAAATACAAGGGAATAATCACTATTAACACAAGGGAATAATCACTATTAACACACGGGAATTATCACTATTAATACAACGGAATTATCACTATTAATACATAGGAATTATCACTATTAATACAAGGGAATTATCACTATTAATACAAGGGAATTATCACTATTAATACAAGGGAATTATCACTATTAATACAAGGGAATAATCACTATTAACACAAGGGAATTATCACTATTAATACAAGGGAATTATCACTATTAATACATAGGAATTATCACTATTAATACATAGGAATTATCACTATTAATACAAGGGAATTATCACTATTAATACAAGGGAATAATCACTATTAACACAAGGGAATAATCACTATTAACACAAGGGAATTATCACTATTAATACAACGGAATTATCACTATTAATACAACGGAATTATCACTATTAATACAAGGGAATTATCACTATTAATACAAGGGAATTATTACTATTAATACAAGGGAATTATCACTATTAATACAAGGGAATAATCACTATTAATACATAGGAATTATCACTATTAATACATATAAATTATCCCCATGTCACACTAACCTACACATTAACGGACAAATAACATAGCCGAACATTAACCAACGTGTTTTACTCCGCAGTGAGACCGTCTCTATGTTAAATGTTTACTACGCACAGCTGGGCTATACTGAATACCATGAGAGAGTATCAACTATTTTCACTTGGTTCAGTAAGTAACAGTGTGGTTCGGTATGTAACGTTTGGTTCTGTATGTAACGTTTGGTTCTGTATGTAACGTTTGGTTCTAAGTAACATTTGGTTCTGTATGTAACGTTTGGTTCTGTATGTAACGTGTGGTTCTAAGTAACATTTGTTTCAGTATGTAACGTTTGGTTCTGTATGTAACGTTTGGTTCTAAGTAACATTTGGTTCTGTATGTAACGTTTGGTTCTGTATGTAACGTTTGGTTCAGTAAGTAGCGTTTGGTTCTGTATGTAACGTTTGGTTCTAAGTAACATTTGGTTCTGTATGTAACGTTTGGTTCTGTATGTAACGTGTGGTTCTAAGTAACATTTGTTTCAGTATGTAACGTTTGGTTCTGTATGTAACGTTTGGTTCTAAGTAACATTTGGTTCTGTATGTAACGTTTGGTTCAGTAAGTAGCGTTTGGTTCTGTATGTGACGTGTGGTTCTAAGTAACATTTGGTTCTGTATGTAACGTGTGGTTCTGTAGGTAACGTGCGGTTCTGTATGTAACGATTGGTTCTAAGTAACATTTGGTTTCAGCGTAATGCACCGGTAGGTAACGTGGTTCTGTATGTAAATGTGGTTCTGTATAACGTGGTTCTGCATGTAACGTTTGGTTCTGTGGCGTAACGTTTGGTTCTTGTATGTAACGTTTGTCTATAGGTAACGGTTCTGTATGTAACGTTTGGTTCTGTAGGTAACGTGTGGTTCTGTATGTAACGTGGTTTCTGTATGTAACGTTTGGTTCTGTAGGCAATGTGTGGTTCTGTATGTGTGTGGTTCTGTATGTAATGTGGTTCTGTAGGTAACGTGGTTCTGTATGTAATGTTTGGTTCAGTAACAGTGTGGTTCAGTGTGTAATATTTGGTTCAGTAACAGTGTGTGGTTCTGTGAGTAACGTTTGTTCAGTAAACAGTGTGGTTCAGCAACAGTGGTTCAGTATGTAACGTTTGGTTCAGTAACAGTGTGGTTCTGGGGAGTAACGTTTGGTCAGTAAATATGTGAATGAGTAACGTTTGGTTCAGTATGTAAATGCTTGGTTCAGTAACAGTGGTCTAGTATGTAAATGTTTGGTTCAGTAACAGTGGCCTGTGAGCAATGCCAGTCTAGTAACAGTGTGTGTCTAGTATAACGTTTTAACAGTAACAGTGGTCTCTGGGTGAGTAACGTTTGGTTCAGTAACAGTGTGGTTCAGTATGCAACGTTTGGTTCAGTAACAGTGTGGTTCTGTGAGTAACGTGTGGTTCTGTATGTAACGTCTGTTAGTCTTCTGTGAGTAATGTTTGGTTCAGTAACAGTGTTTGGTGAGTAACGTTGGTTCAGTATGCAACGTTTTGGTTCAGTAACAGTGTGCTCCATAGTATGTAACGTTGTCTAGTAACAGTGTGTGGTTCGTGGAGTAACGTTTGGTTCAGTATGTAACGTTTGGTTCAGTAATGAGTGTGGTTCAGTATGTAACGTTTGCCCAGTAACAGTGTGGCTCTGTGAGTAACGTTTGGTTCAGTAACAGTGTGGTTCAGTATGTAACGTTTGGTTCAGGCACAGTGTGGTTCTAGAGTAACGTTTGGTTCATCGGGTTAGTCAAATTCAGTTGTTTTGATCAGTCACTTGTAAACCTCTGTTAGCATGTTCAATGAATCCCTTGTCGTTCCGTACGATGCTGTCTGAGTCCAGTCTAGTGAGTATATTGTGGGTCCACGAATCTCAAGCTGCTTGGAAGTTCCAAGTACAACCGTGTGTGTGTGTGTGTGTGTGTGATAAGTTCTTTGGTCAGATGACCACCTTGTCAATTAACAGTCAGATGTGTCTCCTGGTGGTGACTCCAGAGGCAGATGGGGCTGTTCCTGGGGGCTTCCTTCATTACCTTGAAACTTTTCTTCACCGCTCACACGTCTCAGGAGCATCCTAGCTAAGGCTAGGAAGTCTGTCCACGCTAAGACCACCACCACCACCACCACCATGCAGGACCAACCCCGGCCTAGACCTCATGCAGGAGTGAATACTGACTAGAAGAGATGTACCAAATTGACATGGCACTGTAACCCTTGTGTATACTCCCTTAATAATGTGTATTGCTAAAAGAAAAGAGGAGTGAAGTACTGAAACACAGCGGCTTAGTGGGCCGGGAGAGTGAGCTACAGTGCTGAAGCATAATCCCTGAAGATATATGTCTTACCTTTATTAAGTGTAGTGGAGGTTTGATGCAGTAATGAAACTGAGATCTGTGGGTGTAATAATTGCCAACTCGTGCTTGAATCCCATTCAAACCATCACTTCTACAAGTGTTTGTGGTAATAAAGAGCCCATAAAGAATTTTATATTTGCTTGGTCTTAGCAGTGTATTTGATTCCCCACTTACGACAACAGGTAAAAGAATGAAGCTAAATCTCAGCAGTACTTAAGAAAGTTTCCTGAATTAGACCACAACACTTACAAATAAGCTTCCAACACTTAAGCGTCTACAAACTATGTTCTGCTGATACATTATAACAGTATCTGAGCAGACCACCTACTACTTTACGTGTACAGTGGACACACAGGTACTGTACATGGAAAATACTGTATACTGTAAGGCCGGGCCACAAAGTATCTGTAAGGTGGGGTCCCGAGGAATTTCAAATGAACACTAGTCATGGTAGATGATTACTTACGATGACCTTCTTGCCCTGGTCTTGTTTCAGGAATACTACCTTTTCAAAGCTCTGGAGAGATCTCGAAGTTTCAATATTTTGAGTACAGCACTAGCTAATAATTCCTGACCAGGAAACTTGCTTCGACATTCCTCCAAAGCCTGGTGCAGAGTTCCATGTGTTAAAGGCGATATTGTTGAAAAGATCAGGGCAAGAATAGTCATCGTAAATGGTTGCATAATCTAATAACTGTTCTTGCAATTGGTTTGTGGTCATACGACTAGCAAAAAAATTGCCGGTATTTTCAGCGAGTACCTGCGTTATTTATGTGTGCTGAACTGTATACTGGGTAATTATCTTTATTCATGTTAAACCACCAAAACTTTTATGACGATTTTATTGAAATAGATATATATCTGTTTATATAACACCACTTCTGTATACTGTGCACATAGCAGTGTCCCTCCATTCATCGATTTTAATCTGTTCTTCGAAGCCCATTTCCCTACGAATCTCCGATTTATTTTATCCTCAACACTCGTCCGGAGACTCCAGACATGATACACCCGACTGGTGCCACGTTAACTGTCACTAGGATTGTAAAACCGACCAGTCGGCTAAATATGAATGAAGACAGGGCTGTTGGTGGACTACCAGCAGGATGAACCCGCCTTCAGGTGCTCAAACTCAACTCACCAGCTGATCGTCCCAGGTAAACAAGGCAGTGACACAACACCAACACGGCAACATGGTGAAGTATATGGTCAAAGATCAATTTCTAGAAGTACTGTATAACATATCATACTTTTAACTTCAGTTGTTGATAATAATATAAACTGAAAAATAAAAATAAAGAAATTTTTGACAATAAAAATTAGTAATATAAATTTATTTCACCCCTGACTTCTGCCCACCTCGTGGGTGTAAAGATATTGATGCATCACTGCCTCAACCTGGCTCAAGTTATCATGCTGAACGAATTTCTTAAAAATACATTTTCACAGAGGGTCGTCTACCAATGAATACCAGCCTCCATGATGTGAAATCGCGAACAGTAGGGCTTCAAATAGCCCTTGACAAAATTATCAAGAAAATGGAGGATCCCTACACAGGCCATTTGCCTCCTTTTCCCTACGTATATATTATATATAATATCACCTTATATACCATTAGGTATGTATATAAAGCAAGTGAAATGACCTTCTCCCTCGTGTCATTATACGCATGCCACTTCATCGTTTATACATTGCGCTGCTTAATTAATGTAAAACATACACGAAGTAGTTCGGAAGCAAGTATACCACCGGGAGGGGCGGGGGCCAGTGAGGCTGAGATGTTGTTGGTTCCTCTGCGATGGACGTGTGGCGATGACGTCCTTCAGCTAGTAAGAGCCCCGCCTCTACTGGTGCCGCTGCGCTCATGCTGGTCAACCAGCGACGGAAGGGCGCCCTTCTGTTGGGGAGACAGTGCCTCCTAGACCTGAGACAGTAGTAACGTGAATTTTCACAATTTAACTCGTGCAACCTCAGGTAATGAAAACCTGAACCTCAGGAAATGAAACATAAACCTCAGGAATGTAGAGGATTCAACACTTGCCAATGAAACATGAACCTCTGGAAGATGACTCCAACTGAACCTCCAAAGATGACCAACCTGACCTCAAGAAGTTGAAACGTGAACTCCCAGACGATTAAACCCAAACCCTGTAGACAATAAATCACCGACCACCAGGAGGTGCCGGCAAACTTGGGGTATCGTGGCGCTGAGGATGGAGTGTAGCTAACTTGGTCGTATAGTGACGCCACCATAGTCACTGAACTTGGTGGGTGATGAAGGAGTACTGGACCAGCCAACTTCCTCCACCAGCCTGGGAAGAGGGCAGACAATGGAGGAACAAACACCTTAACTGCTGGACCTCATCATAACTAACGCGAAGGGTTTGTACAAGTTGAACACCAGTCATAACGTAACGTTGTTTTTTACAGATTGAACTGTTACTGAACCCCAACCTACTACAACCCAATTCCATTCTAACTACCCAACCTATGCTAACTTAAACCTAACTTCACTCTAACCTATCCCCCAAATATCAAATCTTCAAATGACCCGGAAGAATTATAAGTTTTTGATACTTACCTGAACACATTTACAAATAATCACTATGGCTACACCCCCCCAAAAAAAAAAAAAAAGAATATCGACACAGGTAAACCAAATCCATTTCCGCCCATTA